>NW_027316532.1:33462585-33720085 GCF_026437365.1 Eucyclogobius newberryi | reverse complement strand
AGGGTTTTGAAATTCTAAAAACAAAAGGATATGTTTCTAAAAGCTCTGCATACACATTTGCAGTAAAGCCCCTCCTTTAAGTACGGTAATCCTCAAGTTATCGTTTGCCACACTTTAAGTCATGAATGACCCCACCTCCACATTTAAGTTGCATCCCTGTAAGGCCACTGGCCACTGTGAACTCGGGGCTCAGACTTACCTTTGATAAATAAATCAGACAGAACAGATGTCTCCTTAATTCGCCATGTGCCTGCCATGTGTCGGCTTTGAACGGCTCCTTAAATTCGTCTTTGATATCTGGTTGCTTGTTCTTTAAATGTGTAATCAAACCTAATCCTCTTGTTGTGCTCTTTTTGCTTGTTGTCCCTGAAGAGCTGCAATTACCTGCTCTAAAACATGCTGCCCTTGACTCTGGATCTTTTTTTGGAACGAGAAGTGATCGCAGTTTAGAGGAAAGACGGCTAACCTAAACTAACTGCTTCTAATGGAGTGCAATGGCCCCTCTGAGTGCCTGACATACCACGGCATGGACAGGAAGGTCTGCAGAGATGTTTTCTAACATGACTTGACGAAGTCATTTGAGAGGACCAGAGTACTCGGCATCTATCTTTAAAAGCGAAATACTGACAAGCGCACAGTATATTGCAATCGAATTAAAATGACAATTTGATAAGACTGAATTATATGTTTAACAAAGTATCCTCACTGATTATGGGAAAACTTAACTTTGTAGTTCAGATGCAACACATTTACATAATATTGTGAAGCTCCTCTCTCCGTCTCTTTCTCTCTCTCTCTTTTTCCTCTCTACAATCTCTACAACATGTTCTGAAATCTATATGATTCTTGAACTAGTTTAGCATTTGAATCTTCTCTCAAATACTAATGCTTCTAAAGTTGTTTCAAAAGTGAACCGTGGAAAGAATCCTGATCAAAATTGCCGTTAAATTTTTTTTCTCCTTCAAAATTGTCTCGCCCCATGACCAGCATTGACAGGTTTTTATTCCTGATAGTAATTGTGGTGGAAACGTTTTGATGTGAAAGTCTTACTTGGTTGAAAATGCACCACTATAAATCATTGTCATCATTTTCAACCAAACACACAGTTATACATTTTTCTTATAAAGCAACAAATCGGACAAAAGAAGCAGGTGTATCCAAGCATACACCATCACGCTCATTTATTGCACAAAGCTAATCTCCGCGGTTCAGACTGTAGGAACCTGGGGATGGGTGCCCTCTCTGCCTGACCGTCTCCGCTTTGACCCTCATCCACCTCTCAAAGGGCCATAGCCAATAACAGCGCCGGGTCACCTATGTTAATTACCACACTATTTCATCTGGGAAAACAAACGTCTGCAATAACAGTGTGCACGAGAAGGCATCACGCACACAACACAGCTGGTGAGTAAGGATGTGTCAGCCAAGCAATATGTGCGTGCTAGAGAAGTAGAGAGCGCTTGGACTGGGAAGAAGAGAGAATGTCACAGAAGAGGATGCCAGGCACGCGAGAAGAGACAAGGCTTGGATAAAAAAAATCTCCCCAAACATGTTGCTAAATTCTGCTGAACCAAAAAGAAAATCCATTCATAACGCTAGTAGCAGAGTTTAGGCTATAAATATGTCCGGCGTTGTGAATCGACTGACCTTACGTCCAATGTAACAACGCTGCGATGAGAACTGTGAGTAAAATCTCAAGATGGGAATCTCCTCTCATACTTCACCTGAGAGTAAAAATGAACTGCGAGTACTGTAGCACTTCTACTGTCAGTGTGGGCCAGCGAGCATAAATCATTTAGATGTAAATGTCATCAACACAGCAGAGCAAAGTGTGTCTGCAAGCCTCCATTAGTAAGTCTGTTTGAAGTAAGTCAAGTTAATGTGGCAAACAAATACAAAGCACTTTACAATTAGGAATATAGATTGACTTGAGATTAGTTATTTTACCTGACATGATCGATAAATACTATAAGTCAAATTATTAGTTATCTTGGTTCGACCGCCCCGCCCACTTTTGCCAGGATCAGCTCTTCCGGCATAATGGCATTTCGGACAACGAGGGAAAAGTCTCGCCTCTAAAATACGCTTTAAAGTAGAATGACTTGTGTAAAAAATGTCCGATGTCCGTGCGACCAACAAGTCATCGCCGCGCCGATTTTCCCCTGCGCCTGAAAACGACTTTGTGTCCGTGTATTTGCTGTCGAGATCGGCGGCTCCGTGCCCGTGCGCACTACAACCGGGAAGAGGATCCGAGCGGACGGCGGCGCTCTGGGCACTTTCCGGGGAATAAGGTGGATCATTTCACGTGACATCGCAACATCTAAACTGCTAGATTAATGTTGCGCTGGAAGGGAGAATTTGCCTCATTTCTCCGCGTCAGAAAAGGCAGATAGTTTGTGGTTATTATCTTCAACTACAGTATATCACATGAACATAAGCGCAGAGTTGTCAGTTGAAGGGACATGTGGAACCAAGCTCAAAAAAGAAACGCTTTATTTCCTTCTTATTCCTTTAAAAGAATTGGATTGTGTTCGTTTCTGCTTCTGAGGTGATGACGCATTACTCTCCAAGGTTGCGGATGCCGGCCTCTTTTAACTGTTTTCTTTGCTGCCGCGATTAGCTGAGCTCAGCAGCGAAGGCACCATCCCACTGTCTTCTTCCTCCTCTGTCCGGCCCCTGTGTCTGTCCGTCTTCTGCCAGGCACACGCTCTCTATTTATGGAACTAAACGTTACTCACGCACCCGCCATCAGATACAGTAGCTTTCTCCCTGGCCTCCTCGCCATTCATACATCATTTACATTCCCCGCGACCCCTTCTCTCTACAACACGCTGTTAATCAAGCAGGACAAGTTAAAAAAATAAAAATACAGGCAAATTTGAGACGTTGTTTTTACGGAATGCGAAATCGCCTTATTTCATTGCCCGTGCTATAAAACGATGACAAAATGTTGATATTTGATTGTGTGTGTGGGTCTGGGGCTCGACCGCTGCGTTTCAATTTCTAGGGCGGAGTTTAGAGCGGAGACAGAACCAATCACATAAACCCAGAAGTGACGCAAAAAACGCGACACGCTTCACCGGATATTACGTAGCCCATGTCAACAAGGCGTGTTCCGCGTTATCCGTCCCCGAACGCAGAAAATGTCTCCCGAATCGCGACGACACCATTCGTATAACCGCATCTAACGCGCGTTCATCACGGCGAGTAGAGCGGACTTTCCTGATTGTTCAAACCGAAGCGAGAGCAGAAGTAAACACTCGGTCACGAGCCGGGTCACGAGCCGGGTCGGCCATCTTGAATGTTTTGGAACGGGGGTGGAGGGGTGGGAAAGCGCTACTTCCGTATCCCAGTGTGACGCGTTAAAACCTCCGACTGGGATTGGATAGGTAAATGCATTACCGACGATTTCATTGGCTCTGACTCCGATTCCAGACCCTCACGCGTTCAAACAGAATGTGGGCGGGGCTTGCGGGTCAGGCAAGGTGAACGCCATTTCAGCACCAGAGTTCAAAAGTGAAAAAAGACTTAATAACACCGATTTACAGACCATTTTTGTAGCAACATTCTAACTCTACACTGCTTTAATGTTCTTGAAATTGAGACGCCTTTTGTGTTTCTTCCCTCTCTTGTACAAGCCATACAGCGCCAGCTTTTGTCTTTAATGTCAAAGAAAAAGTTTCCCTGTGATATCGTAAGCGTCGTATTCATAGGTGCCGCTCTTTCTTCATTCCTGTTTTCACCTGGAGCAGTTCAGCGAGAATCATTGGGGCGCAGGTACATTTGAGACAAAAAACACACACAAAAAAAAATATTCAAAACGTGTTACTAGTTTAATGTGTGTCAGAGTGTCAGATCGGGCTTTTATGTGCACGTGTTTGCGTGAGGAGACAGGCGGCGGCGGCGGCAGCGGAGGAGAAGGGGGTGATGAGTGAGGGGACGAGGGGAGATGTGTGATGAAAATAGAGAAAGTGTGTGTGACCTCGCCAGCCTCAGAGACAGCCTTCAGAGAGCGGCGATGACAGGAAGAATTAGTGAAGCCACATAGACCAGCGAAAACACTCCTCTGCACATCACTCCACTGTTAGCTTTGCCTTTAACGACACAATCGGAGGGGCTCACGTGCGCAATGAAGGGTGGGCCCAAAAACACTACAGTAAAGCGTCGTCTTTAGTGACACGTTATGGACGGCGATGGGCTCAGTGTAGTGTAGGGAGAAGGTCGCACTATACTGTACTATACGACAATGCAATACAAAAGTCGTTAATACTATCTGACACTGCACGATTGTCATGGTCGTTATTACTGTGTCATGTGTTTCAGACATTTATTTAGTTTGATTGGTGATTGGTTCAAAGTGTTTGTTCTACGTTGAAGATGCGGATGAGCTGAGGAGAAATTAAGAATAGTTTGAAAATGTATATACTGAATACTTGACTTTTGTTGCGTATTCTTGGTCTAATCAGAGTGCTGCATTCGGAATACTTCAAATACTTTCACGTTGAGTTGCTTTATGTTATAGAGTGAAAACATGACATAGGCTTGAAAACAGCCTTTTGTTTCACAGTTTGTTCTGAATTTATTTCTGAAATTAGAGAACAATAATCACAAATTAAAGAGGGGGAAATTGGCAGATTATTCACTTCAGTTCGACGCCTAAATTGTGCGCTCAAATACCATAGTGTAATCCTCTGATTTGAGTAAAGTAACTGTATTCCGAACACCACCAAATTAATGAGTAACTGCAGCAGAACACAGTCACTCTATATGAATTATGAATACGTATTATTTTGGTACAATGATACGCTGTCACATTTACATACATTTTGGAGGAATCAACTAACGAATGAGCTTTTCTGACTTTGTATTGGGTCAAACTTTTAGGACATTTAGAGGGTTCTTATTTGATTCCTTGCGAAAAATAAAGCAATTTTTTTTTTTAAATCTTCAATCAAATAGTCTGATCAACATCTAAATCAAAAATCTAAATCAATCACATACAAATTGCTCAATGACTGTAATGCATTCAAAATGAACAGCAGAGGTGGGTAGAGGCGGGGCTGTGCATCAGGGCGGACGTCTTGGCTATACGCGTATCGATACGGGGAGGCATATCATTTTAAATCACGCTAATTTATTAGAAAATGCAGAACGCTCTTGACTACCTGCTGACTACTGCATTAAGGCTGAATGTGTTGAGCCGATGTTGCGCTTTGTTGTTCAACATACATTTTGTAAACTTTTAAGACCCTTCTTTATAGCTATACATGTATCAGGAGACCATCTTTTTGAGGTTAGATCTTATGGCTAAATGTTTTGATAATTTAAATAGTGTTTGGTAAACTACTGCTACTTAAAGTAATTGAAGGAGTAACTGGACGTAACATCTAATTTGTCATTTTAAGGAAATGTAAGGAAACAAAACACAAAATTAGATAATACACAAAATCTGGCGTTTTCAAAGGATAAAGCACAAAAATGTGAAAACTAAAACATATCTGAAGTTTATGATTTTCATTACATGTAGTAAACATGACGCTTTTGGCGCCTGTAGACTTGATGATAGACTGATGAACAGTTGTACATAGTAAGCCTATTTTTATTTTTTATCTTATAGCCTATTTTGATCTTTTATCTTCATCCTATAGTAGATTTGAATAGGTTTTTGATTTAATATCTGTTGTTCTATCATTGTTCATTGTTTTATGTTGCACCGAATCACCAAAGCAAGTTCCTATGTGTCTGAATTCTGTCATAAAATAAACCTTTTCTGATTCTGGTTCTGATTGTGAAAGGTAACAATGGCGTTCGCCGCTTTAGTCTCTCGTGCATGGGGGGGGGATTCAGAGCAGCAGCAGTTAGCGGGCCTGGACATATGGGGCGGAGAGAGGGGAACACATCTGGACAGGGATTAGGACAGCTAAAGAGGCTAAAAAAGGAGGAGGAGACAGACGGATTGGCTTAGCGCTGGCAGAGGGGTGAGGGGAGGGTGTGAGCGAGGGTCTTACTTGAAAGAAGCCCGGGGGCATTGGTCCTCCTGGCATGCCGTCGTTGGGTGGCATGTTGCCCATCACTGGACTGGGGGCAGCGGCCGCACTCTGCAAGAACAAAGACAGACAACACTTAGCACTTGATATTTGTGTGCAAAGGATCAAAACAGCCGCGGGACAATAGCGGGGATTGGAGGGGAGTTAAAATAATCCGGCCTAAAAATAGATCAGAGAGCAAAAGGCAACTCTGTGTGGTACAATCATTTTCGACATTGAATTTATCGTTAAAAAGGAAGTGTCAGGGTCAGTATAGTCGGAAGAATCAGTAGTAAATGTGTAGCAACAGAGAACTCAAGTGTCTAGTGTAAAAATGCTAATTATAATTATAAAATGGAAGTCATTATACGATAAGATAGGTGCAATTTTGAAAAATAAATCCTCTTTTGATTATCTTTAACACTGCATTATTTAGGTCTGTAGGACGTTGTCATTTAGTCAATCGGACCAACATTTTTCTGAGACGACTACTTCGTTTGGGAGATTTAAATATATTATAGCATATAACAGTAGAACGAAGAAGCAGCGAGTTTTCCTGAGACTTCGGCGCAAATTGTGAGTTTAACTTGCATTTTTACTGATAAACACACGGTTCACAAATGATTTTATGAGTAAATAGTTTCAATTGCGTGATCAACAGACACGTGGTCAAAATCGTTGAGATGCCTAATAGTTTTGAGAACACCACGCGTCACGCCCCTTCTAGTCGCACGGAGCACATCTTCAGTCGACTGCAGCTCTAGTGCTCGCAATTAA
Organism: Eucyclogobius newberryi; assembly: GCF_026437365.1. NCBI lineage: Eukaryota > Metazoa > Chordata > Actinopteri > Gobiiformes > Gobiidae > Eucyclogobius > Eucyclogobius newberryi. Next base: position 33,713,282 of record NW_027316532.1, on the reverse strand, counting down.
AAATGAAGGGTACCACTGTAGTCACCAGTATTTCATGGTGGACACAGAGCAGAGAGTTAAGGCTCGGGGGGAACTGCCTCGTACCGTTCACTGCCCGACCACAACAGGCACAACAGACAAATCGATGGAGCCTTTTATAGAGCAGGCTGCATGCTAAAACAGGGCAAGAAGCTGTCAGTGCGTAAGGATATGAACGATGAGGGTCTGACAGCATCACAGCACATCTACAACTCAGAATACACGCTTTTGGTCCGATTTGCCGAGTCTAGATGGGAAGCATAAAACCTCTGCGCCACAGTAACATCGATACAAATATCAAGCATACACAGTTTTATTGATGGGTGTGAATATAAAGGTGTTACATCACTTTCTACCCTGTCTGCATCCTGGTTTGAACACTTCGCCTAAATGTCTTTTTAACTCAATTATCATGATTTTCAACATCAGGAGGAGACAGATGTTCAGCTCTGGTTTTCTTTAGAGGCAGTCAAGTTAGCTCTGATGCTTTTGTCAGCGCATCGTGAAAAAGAAAAACATGCTCTAAGAATGTAGGGTCTGATTGGTCTGTTTGGGCGCCATTAAACTATTCAAGTTTGAAAAAGCACGAAGAAATAACATTATATATATATATATATATATATATATATATATATATATATATATATATATATATATATATATATATATATATATATATATATATATATATATATATATATATATATATATATATATATATATATATATATATATATATATATATATATACATACATACATACATACATACATACATACATACATACATAAATATCATGCAAAACAGTTTCTGCCTCAAAATGTTGTCTCTGGTCTTGCCCAGACTCGAATCCGTTTCAGAACAATCTCCCAATGACCGACCGACTCACTCACTAACAAAGCCCTGGGGCCCTGATGCAGATCCCACAGACTCCCACAGACTCCCACAGACGTCCACACCCAAACACACACACTAGAGGGACACATGGGTAACAAGGTGTGAATCTGAGGACTGCAGTGTGGACATGAACATAACCACTGGACTCACACGGCCAGATCGAGACAGACATTTATACAAACAGGGCTGGTAAATAACACAGACGGAGTGCTCTTTGAAAGGGCAGCGACAGGTCAGTGAGTGGAGAACGGTCCAGCGGAGGAGGCAAAATGTGTGCAGAGGAGCTATAATATGTCAGTCTGTTTAGAGATAAAGACTTTAGAGCTTTAAGACACACACCAAGGCACTTACCACAGTTTTGATGTTAGTACAGCATAAAAGAGAGGACATTGATACTCGGGCTGCAACAACCACTCCCAATAATGTTGACCATTTTAATAATATCATATTTTTCTACTTGTATCTGGTAAAAATGTTTTTAAATCATCATTATCATCTCAATGTACAATAGAAATAATAATATTTCTAGTCAACTAATTGGAAGATAATTGCTGTCTGGTCGACCACTAAAATGATTGTTAGTTGCTCAACTTAATGTTCGTAGCTAAAATGCCTTTCCTTTGACTGGCTCTTTATGACTGGACAAATTAAATCTAATGGCATTAAAGCAAATTACAGTCGAGTATTACCTTTATTTTATTATTTATTTTAATCCACCCATGAACTTAAACTACACACACACATGAACCAACAAGGTAAAAAAAATACTTTCATGATGCATTTTGTGCCCATAGTTTTGAAAACATGTTTGAGATCGACAAGCAAAGAAGTCACAGACCTATAAAAGTCAAAACTATTCAAACTATGAGTGGCCCATGGGAGGCTTTGCCTTGTCCTTTATCCTATCAAAAAAACTCTGATACAGATCAGGGGCGTAGCATCAGGCAGTTCAGATAGTGCAGGCGCACTGGGGCCCCAGGACCTGAGGGGCCCATGCAGCCCCTTGATCCTCCACACAAGGTCATTGTATAATTTCTGTTACGGATCGTTCACATTGCTACAGCTATTCTCGCTGTGGGGGATTTGTATACATATTGACCGGTTTTACACTCTTTTTATTCCCACTGCCGATATTTCAAGAGCATGTTTATGTGTACATGTGAGTACTGGGGGCCATGGCCACAACCGTACGCATCACCGGCTTACAATACTGACTTAACTATTATGTCTCAGTCAATACGTGAAGGACAAAAAATATTATTCATACATGCACCGCTTTGGTTTAATGAGGCACTGATTATTTAAGTTATCATTTGACCTATAGAGGGCTTCTGTGACTACGTACTAAAGTCATTCAATTTTATAGTCCAGTATATGTTCTGATTTAAATACATGTATTTAGAAAGGGGAACGGACTGATAACCCCACGCTTTAGGATTATTGTTTAACCCTTGACATATATTGTAAGGACTAAAACTAATATTTGTGACTATTTCAGAAGCAAAATTAAGTCATTTCAATTCAAACCGTGACACCAAAATAACACTTTGTGACATCCCTTCTGGCCGTGTTGTTACATCCTTCAATACCTCCATAACTGTGTACCACTCACCATTCCTCAAATGCAAAACTGCACATTTAACCACAACGGCGCTGAACATATCGCCGGATTACGCTCAAACCCACGGGCCACGTTCGCGTGTGTGGGTGTTGGTTCATCCCAGGGACACGGTTTATGTCAGACAGTGGAAGAAGAAGGAGCAACTTTTTTCTCTGAGACGCGGCTGACCTGAAATAGACCCAATTAAGCTTTTCGACTGTGAGCTATTATTGAACATTGGGCCAAAGAAATAATAGGATGTTAAGTGGTGTATATTTGCACACACACACACACACACACGCACACAAGATGCTGGCTCGAGCAGCTGTGGACCACCAGAAAGTATTATGTGCCGTGATCAGCGCCGAGACAGGAGGATTCAGAAGACAAAAGACAAGACGGTAAAGAGGAGTGAATGGCAGAAGTGGTACCGGCATGTAACTACGCGTGGCTTGGATCCGTGTGCGGCGTGCGAGTGTCTCAGGTGAAGCGGCAGCAGCAGAAGCAGCAAAAAAAAAAAAGGGCCCCTTCTCCGTGTTGCCATGACAACCCCGACCTCAGCTCCAGCTCTCCAGTGCCCATTAAAACCCTCGGGCCGTCAATCATCAGCATGGCCAGAGCGCGGTGAACGGGAGAAAGAGAGAGGAAAGAGCGAGGGGAGAAAAAAAAGGCAGCGAGAGGAGAGAAAATAAAAACAAGAGGAGAATGGAAGAGATGGAAACAGAGAGTGGAAAAGAGACCGTGGGGTTCCATCGCTGACCTGTTTGATGCCATCTTACTCCCTTTAACCTCCTTTTACCGGACACACAAATATAATACATAATAGTGGAGTCGAGACCTCACCAGAGTCACTTTCACAACTATATGTCTCTAAATTCTGCTCTTTCGTTTTGCCTTTGTTTCTAAGGACAGTTGGTTATGTGTTAAGACATTTAGAAGTTGATATGATAACATTGAGTTGTGTATCATGACTGGGGGCTTAACCATCCTTCAAAGTGCTATGGGTGTCCAGGAACTTCAGCATGGTCCACCAGCGTCACAAGACTTGCATGTCTGAGTCGCCTGGTGAATCTAAATAGATCAATGCGACGAATACATTTCTGTTTTTATGGCTTAACACCAACCCTGAGTTAGTAAGAGTGAAGTCTTGACACATGTATATTTCTGCTGTACATTTGAAATGCATACGGATGGCGTGTTGTTCTGTTCAATATTTTCTCCCTCTCCACAGAGCTTGTAGATGCGTAGCAACGGAGCTGTTCCTGTGTTGATCTCTGGGGACAGTAGTGAACACAGCTCAACAGAACTAACAGAGGTTTTTGTTTTATCTTTGGGACAAGAACAAGGTGCAAAACAAATAAATTCTGCTCTCAGCTCATTTTATTGAGTCTTTAAAAAAAGAACATAATTTGTATTAATTTGAGTTTGTCTGTCTATTTCATCTGTTTTTGTCAACTCTCCAACTGACTATAGTGCCCTCTAATGTCAAATATGTGTTCTGTTGGAGATAGTTGAAAATATAATTGCAGGGGTGGTAACTACACCGGATCCCTCCGGAGGAACTGGAGGAAGTGTCTAGGGTGAAGGAAGTCTAGGAGTCCCTGCTTGGACTGCTGCCCCAGATAAGCGGAAGAAGGATGGATGGATGGTAACTACACTTAAAGCAAACTGATATGTTTCTGCACAAAATGCAGCATAAATGAGCTTTAACAAGAATACATGTGTTTTTTATTACAGAAACTTGTAAAATATAAAAGTTATAACTCATCATCCATTTGAAGTTGTGACCTCCAGAGAGGATGACCCCATACAAAGCCATATATTTTACAAAGTTTTACTTTGAATATGCTGGATATTGGATCAATAAAAAAACAATTAAAGAGTGGTTATTTTCTCTAGTCAAATAATGTGTTATTTGTTCTGTGGCAGTGGTCTGTGAATGCCGCTTAACACAAATCGGATTGCCTTGAAAACGAACTCTATTCATGTTTCAAAGTAAACCGGAGGTGTTTTTGAAGGTTTATGCCATCAAAAGGTTGTGTTTGTGTCATGTTTTTATTTCAATACAATTTACTGCAGGTCGATTTATTTCATTCAATATATGTTTCCACTCTTTGAATTAAGTTTGATTCAACTATTGGGTTGGCTTAATACAGTCAAAGACAGTCTTAATTAAAATATTTATACCAAAGAAACATATCAAAACATTTAAAATTGTACAGACATTTTGAGAATGTAAAAAAGAAAATCAACTGATATACTAATGTAATCTTTCTTATCACTTATTTCATGTAAAAGGGTGTGGTCTCTGGCCCCTACCCCCTGCCTGTGATCCACTCTTGCCCTCAGTGGAGGGCAGTTAGCCAAGCGGCCGGCTGGATGGCCCACAGACAGTGAGTGAGCGCCTGTATCTGAGCCGTGATCAGACCTGGGCTTCCAGGGGGTAATGGATCTGCTGTTATCTGGGTCCAGACAAGCCGGCCAACACACCGCTACCTGCTGGCCACAACAACACTGACACCACTCTGTTAGTGCACTGCGAGGCTTCGTGGGAATTCAGACTGCTCAAATCTGCCAGAACCTGCTCTTGTGCCCTATTCAATGACACAAATCTGTAACATTTACACCTATATAGACATATTTCACAATATCAAGTCAATTATGTACAGAAAATGTAAGATTTGTCCTTGATGCATAGAACAATTGGAAAGTATAGGGAGTAACCATACGACATAGAAGAGATTGGCAGCTGAATGAGAGAGTAGAGTGAAGTACTAAAGGCATTAAAGGCATTTAAGATCATTCTGTTGAATGTTTTAGTTGACCTTTGCACCCTGTGCAGTCACAAACAATACATTAGCCTATATAGAAAGACAGGAACAATCTAACCCGGTGTCTTTTGAAAGATGCTCCGCATATAGCCTAAAGATTGAAAGGCTAGTTACTTCCTCTGCATATGCACTACACAACTAGAAGGTGGGGAATATCTCAGTATAATGGTGTCTTGCAATTATTTGCAGGCGTACCTCGCAAGTAAGGTAGCATTTATTCAAAACGGGTCTTTTGACAAATACTCCAATTATGCTACTAATAAATCCCACCTACAAACCGTGACCATATTGAAGTCATAATCTGTTATTCATCTCACCTGTAGGTGTTCATAATATTATGGCTGATGAGGGGGGCACAAAGGCCATAGCTTTTCCGGCATGCACATTAGCTAATACACACTTACGCTGCCACCTTCCCATAGCTCCAGCAGCTGTTATGTCAATCAGGTGAATTAATTACCTGTAAACAAATCTGTTTGGGATCCCCCACAGAACACACCAGCGAAAATAAACGCACACACACACCTCTTTCTCTTCCACCACTTCTCTACAACTCTGCGCATTATCATCTGGAGCTATGTAAGCCAGGAGAGAGCCCCCAAGCTAACCGTGGCAAAGCTTGGAGCTGAAATGCCCAAGGGGATATCACTATGGCTGGGGAACATCAGGCAGCTCTTCCCCCCTGCTGCCTGGAGCACCTGCCTTCTCTTGTGCTGCTGCCTGCCGGGCAAACCAATCAGAAACACACACTCTACCTGTGAGTAGAGACAACACCGCACATTAACAAGACATTTTTTTGGGTGTACATAATGAGACACCTGAAGCGGGAGGAAGGGAAAGAGCATCTGATTATTATACATGTGATGAATCTACGCACATATAACACGTGGACAATTAGATTACAAAGTTGGAGAAATATGTTCCTTTAAGTCCCATGGTGGCATTATGTATTGAACATGCATTTTTGCTTGGTGTCATTATACATAACTGAATAAATATGCTTGTTTACGTTGTCGAGCAACATTTTCAGATGCATTATTTAATTTTGTGGCAAAATTAAATCGCTAAATCGTAATTATCGCCAACAAAGGTAAAATAAAATACTTATACACTTAAAATAAAGTACAATTCCTGAAATGTATTCATAATACTAAAATTATAATTCTTAATATCCATACCATCTTAAACTTTCAGCAATTTTAAAAATTATCATGAGATTAGCGTTAATTTCAATTATTTTGGCCATGATGATCGTGAAGTAAAATATCAATCTCTTCCCAACCTATTGCAGAGATTATGATAGCAACAAGCATGGGATTTCTAACCTTGCCAGCAAGAGGAATTCTCTAGATTTATGTGAGATCACAACCTCTTGAGAATCCATCTTGTTCGACTCGCACTGATTCGTTTGCTTCATTGGTAAACGGGCCAATCACATGGCATTCAGGCCCGCTGGCGGGACTGGAGCCAATCACAGAGCAGCATTGTGGTTTGGGCGGAAGTCAAAACGAGCTGAACCAAAACAAACATGGCGGCGCTGACGGCTGTACTTGGGCCTATTTTAGGACAAATAAGGACTATTCTGTTCTACATCTGTGGAGGAGAAAGAGGACTGTGTTTTTCTGAACACTGGATTGAACACAATTCAGATTTTTCTGCTTCTTCCGCTGTTGTGACACTTCAACCAATCAGCAAGTTTTTTTTTTAACGTCCTGACGATTATCGGTGAGAGACTTCCCAGACTGATTCATTACTTCAGCAGTCTAGTGTAAATAACGGAGTCCAGACTACATTAAAAACAAGCATCATTTTATTTTATATGCTCAATAAAAACAAGCTTTCCATCCACTTGCAAAGCTGTCAACTTCAACAAAAAGTGACATGTACAAAACGAGTAAAACATGCATTAAGTGAAGAACCAATTGGTCTATTGACATAAACGCAAACACACACACATTCGCACTTGCATTTATTGGCCGTTTCTGTGCTTAACGACCAAAGGGGTTGGACAAGGCCTGCTGATCACACTGGTGACCCCTTCTTACCAGTCGCCCTCCCCCCTTTTGCTACTGCTCTCTAATTACAAAACACTGCACATACATAGATGCACATGTCCAGCCTCCGCACCCTCACCCGTGGCCTTTCACTCCCTCATTAGGCGCTTGGTGTTGGGTGGAAAACTGTGAGAGAATCAGAAGGGTGTCGCCAACATGTTGGTCGGCACACACATAATTACAACAAAACGTATACATGGTTGAGTGAAAGAGGCAACGCTATGGGCCTAATTGAAGGTTATTAATGCTGCTAATTAAGGAATAATGGAAAGTGCACGGTTAAAGAGTGCATGAAAAAAGGTGATGTTACGACAGTCACTACGTTTACATGCACGCCATAAAAAACAGATAAGTGGCCTAGTGGCCTATTTAAACAGTTTTTTTTCTAAATGCATGTAAACCCGGGAAGTACGGTACGATTGGGGGTGTCATGACTCAAATCTCAAATCAATAACACATCTGGAGAAGCATGTGAGCAGCATGTAACAGCAAAGACAGGAGCAAACACGAAGAGGCGTTCGACTGCACGGAGTAAGAAACAGTCATAAAAATATTAGTGTTTGAACACCTACTCACTCATTCTTGATCAGCCGAGAGGAGAAACTACGACCCTCTAACGCGGATTAGCTCGTGTGGTTTGGTTTTGATGCGTTGTATTAAAATGAATGTTAAAAAAGTACCGGCGCTTTGATGTGTTTACTGTGGAGAAAAGAACTTGTATCTGAAAATCAAACGGTCAGCATAACTTAGATGTCGCTTCTCTATGTTGGGCAAAAGTGTAGTTTTATGTATGATCGCTGTGTGTATTAGCAAATATAGTTGGTATAGCTTGGTGCAAATGCTGAAAAACTAGACATCCCTAAACGTCTCTCAGCCGCCGCTCCCACCTACTCTGTTCTTTTAGCTGCATGTAGACTGGGACCTACTTGTTTAGCGCACTCTGAGTTTTAAAGTGCATGTAAACAAACAATGCTAACCACTGGCATAGTAACCAATCAACACAAAAGCATTATTAGTATTGGAGAAAAAAAACTGATGTCCGTAGTCCAGCAGTAAGCAAAGTCATTCAAGCAGGTGGAGAACAGATTTGAATGGCTTATTCCCTAAACGCAAGTAAGCCCAAAGTCTAAATGTGTCTGCTTGACTACAAACATATTGCTTTGATGGTCGTTCTTGCGATGGCAAAGCTTTTACTCGAGTCCATCTCCAGCAGGACTCCGTGCCCTCTGTGCTCGACAGATCAGAGCGGTTAAAGAGCAGGTAACACGGAGTAGATCATCCACAGGAAGGCCACTTCACAGGTGATGGCACATGCAGCCGGCTCACATCCTTCACTGTAGTGTAAGAGAATGAATAAGACAAGCAGTGGATTTCTAGGATTCCTCTTCTTCAAGTGTAAATAAATGTCAAGCCGTGTGAGCCAGCGGTGCAGTGGCAGGGTCACATGCCTGTCTCTGTGCGAAAGAGCACCCGCATCTTTCATCAGCTGCTCTTTAACACTATAATATTTGCCAACATTTACTCAGCCTCCAGAGCAGAATGGACCCACACGCTATGTCACAATTATCAGCTATTCTAAGCTCCTAAAAGTCTAGTTTACATCACAACTTAACTACTTTTTAATGTCCCATAACTGACATATGAACTTTCAAAGCACTAAAAGATAATGGACACAGACATTCTATTATTTGTTACGATGAACAAATCACACAGTAAGAAAATAATCTACTACGCATCATGTAAAACCAATCTGGAGATAGTCCTGGAATAGTCTATACATACAAGTGATCACTAATCATATAATTCACTGTAAATGTTGATGTGTTCATCGATTGTGTTTGAATGCTCTCAGCTGTCTGATAATCCCAAACGTCACTTATTTTAGCCATGGAATAACTTTCACACATGCTACTGTTGGAATTTGTTGCAGAAAAAAAAACGTTGCCAAGATTTAATAATATAACATAACACTTTATCAGCCAGACCTCCTACGGGACCATTAAAAATGAAAAGAGTCTCTGGCAACCTTGTTAGCAATATCTACCTCCTCCTTATTCTTTGGCATTCTTTCATATTCTCCTGCTCACTCTTTTTCCTGCCTCTCATGTGCTGTTCACATAACTGGATTTTATTTCTGCCGCACAGAGAAGGTGTGAGATGAAAAAGTGCGGGGAGTGCTGGTACAGTATACAGTGAACATAAAAACAGCAGAGAAGAGCTTTTTACAATGGAGCTATGCATACTACACAAAGCCTCAGGCAACGCGTGGACCTCAAAGGCAAAGTCAGACGTCTTTAGCTTGAAACAGTTAAAGGTATTACCATATATTAATCTGCATAATGGGCTAATAGTGAGAATATGCAAGGTAAACACTACACACCGAATAAAAAGTAGGTTTGCTAATGCAACTGTTCATATACTATTGCTGCAATTTTAACAATGCAAGCTACAAAAGGCAAGGCGTAAGTCTAACATGTATGTTTAGAGCAGACCAGACATTTAAAACCATCTCACGACAGTCTGATCCACTCACCCCATTTCTATTTTTGAGCCGTGTGTGTGTCTGTGCGTGTGTGTGTGTGTGTGTGTCAGTGCGTGTGTCTGTGTGCGCGTGCGTGTGTGTCTGTGCGTGTCTGTGCATGTGTGTGTGTGTGTGTGCGTGTGCGTGTGTGTGCGTGTGTGTCTGTGCGTGTCTGTGCATGTGTGTGTGTGCGTGTGTGTGTGCGTGTGCGTGTGTGTGTGTGTGCGTGCGTGTCTGTGCGCGTGTGTGTGTGTGTGCGTGTGTGTGTGTGTGTGTGTGTGCGTGTCTGTGCGTGTGTGTGTGTCTGTGCGTGTGTCTGTGTGTGTGTGTGTGCGTGTCTGTGCGCGCGCGTGTGTGTGTGTGTGTGTGTGTGTGTGTGCGTGCGTGTCTGTGCGTGTCTGTGCGTGTGTCTGTGTGTGTGTGCGTGTCTGTGCGCGCGCGTGTGCGTGTGTGTGTGTCTGTGCGTGTGTGTGTGTGTGTGTGTGTGTGTGTGTGTGTGTGTGTGCGTGCGTGTCTGTGTGTGTGTGTCTGTGTGTGTGTGCGTGTCTGTGCGCGCGCGTGTGCGTGTGTGTGTGTCTGTGCGTGTGTGTGTGTCTGTGCGTGTGTGTGTGTGTGTGTGTGTGTGCGTGCGTGCGTGTCTGTGCGTGTGTGTGTGTCTGTGTGTGTGTGCGTGTCTGTGCGCGCGCGTGTGCGTGTGTGTGTGTCTGTGCGTGTGTGTGTGTGTGTGTGTCTGTGCGTGCGTGCGTGTCTGTGTGTGTCTGTGCGTGTTGGCCAAAGCAGGAAGAGGAGGCAGTCCCAAAGGAGCAGTCCTCCTTAGTGCCAGACGCTGGGGGGCAGGGTGTGCGAGACACAAATGAACACACGTTACTAATTTTAATTTTGCAATCCCAGAGCCAACACCATGTGGACCACCTCCGCCTCTTAAGTCACCACCAAGAAAATAGATTAAGGATAAATAGAAAACGCATCACCTTCGGATAATTGTGCAAAACGACCATGATTGTCAGTTTGCTGGAATTTTACCTCATATCGTAACACAAGAAACAAAATAGTGCCGCTTCAGTGTAGCATCGTCACACATATGCATTCAATCGTAATGTCAAGTTCAGCACCAGTCAGCTGCCCCGAGTCCAGGTCTTGGGGTTAGTCTTGTTTTGAGATTTTAAACCCAGTGGCCAAGTGAGGACCCAGGAGCCAAGCAGCACCTGATTTCTCCAGTCTCCCCCTTGCCAGACACAAACAGCAGCATGAAGAGAAGAAGGAGAAGGAGGAGGATTTCCCAGGACAATGGTTGGTCTGTAGGCCCCACTGAGAGCCCTGGGGCATGCCGCGGAGACAAGAAAATGTAAGGATGTTAGGAAAAACAAGACAAGAAGAGGTCAGCAAGAGATCGGACAAGCGAGTAAATAAAAGCATGAAAAAAGTGAGAGCACGAGAGGCCAAATAAGGGAGGAGTAGGCATAAGAGACAGGGAAGTGTTGGCACCAAGCTGATAAGCAGAAAATGGGATGAAGGGGTGCTGCGGCTTCCAGGGGCCGAGCAGGAGCAAAACGTGTTACTGCTCTGGTTTACATTTCACTCAGTACATATTGTTTTATGTGTCAGCGAATGCCCGACTTATGACATCATGCAACAGGAACAGGCCAAGAGCAGAGAGAAGTACACTCAATCTTTTGTTTTACTCGTAGGAAGCCCCGAGGTGTAACACATAAATTATTAAGTTTGTAAAAAGATGACAGAATAATGACACCCATGACTGCTAAAAAGGACGCTTTGACCCCAAGTTCACCTTCTGTTTTCACCACTAACCACAAGTTGTAATTGCAACTAGACCTTTGGCAAAACAAGACCACCCACCTGGTCAAAAAACAATAAATTATAAAGATGCTGTATCAGTTCGTTTTAAACTCTTCCTCACTTACATATGCAATCTGAGCATCCTAATTATTCACCGCAATGAGTTTGTAAACTCTTTTCATAACTTTCAGAAGCCAGAGTGTATTTTCCCGACACAGTAAAGCTAACAAAAGCTAGCATGCTAAAAGAACACTTCCTGCTTTCCCGGAGAATAAAACACTTTATAGTAGATGATGACAACGCAGAATTGACACATTTTCACCCGAATAGATGCTTTTACAACATATCTCTACTGTGACAAAGCAGATTAAAAATGGTAAAAAATCGAGTGCAGCCCCTTTAAGTTCCCTGATTGAAATTGGTCTATCAACATTGCTTTGTAAATATGAAATACGAAAATGAGTTTGCCAACATTTCTCACATTGTCCTTAATTACAGTGATATCATTGTATCTCTTTATCAATTTCTCTCACAATGTGACCCTGGACCTTTGACTAAACATGCAAAATGGCATAATTGCTGAACCTAATGAAAGAGAAAATGCAAGTGTTCCACCGTGCTACGTAGACTGATATGTTTTTTACCTGACTACATCAATTAGCCCCTCCCCCAGTCCTGTCACTAGGATACACAGGAAGATAAACGGCCCAGGCGTGACCTCTTGACCTCCAGACCACCAGTCGACACGCTCCCCGAGTTCAGCCTGGCCCACTGCACACAATGATATCCGACATTAACACGCGCTATTTGCATTCTTGCTGTGAGTAACTATCGGGGTTGCCGGGCAGCCTTCGCTTAGCCTGCTGTAGCGTGTTGTGGCGCCTTTTTGAGGAATGATTTAAACATCCATGTCAGTGACACAGGCTTTTGGAAGCCAGACAAGAGTGCTTCTGCTTGACTCTTCAGAGGTCAAAGAGTTGAGACTTCCTGGGTTGGGCCTGCACTGTCATAATAACGGCACATGACAAATATTGACTTAGGGAGGCAACAACACAGGGTTCTTCAGGGTACCACGCTTTTCTCTCTCGCACAAGCAGGAAAGTAGGCATGGGCAACTCTCACCAGTGTTGCCATCAATAAATAAATAGAGTCTGACAGAAATATCTCCAACATAGTCTGTACATAAGCACATCAGCACACACACACAAAGCAGAAAGGGGAATGACAGCATCAGTAAAACAAGGATCAGCAAAGACAGAACTGCTAAACATTATGTGGAGCTGCAGGAAGTTGCTGGAACCCAACCAACAACATAAAATATCAGTATTGTTTAAACTATAAGCATTATAAGCCCTGTACCTGACTTTGATTTATTGTCCAGGAAAACCCGTTTTGTCTCATACAGTGAATTATAATAGCAGCTACTACAAAAAAGGAAAAACTTAAATAAATCATATCGTATTCTTACTTATTCTTATATATATTATATTATATATATATATATATATATTATATTATATATATATATATATATATATATATATATATATATATATATATATATATATATATATATATATATATATATATACACATTATTATTATTACATATATTATTATTTCTGTCCAGTCTTTGAGTCGCTGCCAGGAGTGCTCCAAAGCTATCCATTTATTGCACTAATATTTCAATCGACATTTTCTTGTATAAGAACCATAAAGAAAAAAACAGATGTAACACCCCCTTTTGTCCAATTTGTTGGAAGGATGCTTCTCTGTTCTGGTGCAGCCTTAACAGAGAAGCATCCTTAAGCATCCTTAAGTTGGCGAACAATTAATACTGAAGGATGTTTGTTCAAAGGTACATGGGCCTTTTAGACATTTTAGTCGTAATTTCAGGATAATTTATGTTTGTCTAAATTGTGTTTTGCAAAAAATATCAACAACAAAAACTCAAGCTAACTTAGCAAATATGGTTAAAATGATTAGCCTTTTAAGTTGCAATTGTGATGTCAAGATTATTTGGTTAATCGTTAAATGTGAATATTCAGGTCACAATATGATCATAAGAACTAAATCGCCTTTAGAATCAATATTAAGTCTTCGATCTACAGTCCAAAAATAAATCACTTTTTTTTTTATCTGGACGTTTTTGTCACATTTACTTTATTTTATTTTTAGTTCATGTTCATTAAACTGGTCACAAACTTGAGGAATACTAACAAATTAGACAATGGGAATGAAACAAAATGAAAGATTTGCCTGTTGTTTGGTCATGGTCTCAGTGATAGTGAATAATGGTTAAATCATGACCCAATAATAGCCGTACCATTTTATATAGTGCTATCCTAGTTTAGTCCAAGTGTTAATTGGCCTTGTGAATCAATACAGTTTTCTGTCTTTGCATTGTTTTTATTTATTCTTAACAAAAGAGTTCTATATGCTTTAGATTTCCTCTTCATGTGTTTTCCGGGGTGTTTTCCCTCATTTGCCCCAACATTCTAATTCATCTTTGCTCCAGACTAAGCACAACCCCCCTGTGTTCTGCTCCCGTCTCCACTTCTGGTTCTGATTTAGGGCTAACCTCTCCTTCACATTTCCCCCCTCTTTGTGTGTGTGTGCAAAGCGATCCTGCAGCGGCCCATGTGCCAGCGCAGCCTGAGACTGGCCCCAGTGTGAGCTGTGGTTAGAGACGCACAGCAGACATATACAAACAGCATGTAGCGCCCCAGATCTTATCCACCAAGACACGCGCTCCCCTTCCTCCACACTCATTAGTCAGAAAATGGATGTGATTAGAGACTTAAGCACCTGGAGCTAGGCAACGATACATTACGCAATGTATATCACAGATAGATCCATAATATTGGATTTTGCAGTATCACAAAATCTGGTTGGAACCCGATTAAGATTTGGTCTAGTCCTGGTTTCTATTGCTCAGGTTCAATGTTACACGAAAAAATATCTAATTGTAACTTTTCTGTCAAGTCTTTACTTATGTTTTAACAATAGGATTCTGTTCAAAGACCCTATGTTAAACACGTCAGCAGTTTTTATGCAGAATAACGTTATGTTGTCGTTTGTGGAAGAATTTATGGCACTTAAAAAACTGCCGCCTTTGCGATTTACTGTGATTTAGATTCAATTGCAATTAATCTTGCTGCCCTAGACCATATTACATTATATATTACACGATATGCTCCTCGTGCTTTTTGTCGAGGGTTATAAAAGACTACCAACCGACTCCAGTTCAATATAGTCATGACATCACACATTTTATATTGTTCGGCCACAACATTCCCTCACAGAAGCACACTGGAAAACCAACCACGTCTCCAAAACACACAGATTTGCAGCGAGCCCCTGGAGCAGAGCCGGCAGCCTGCCAAACGCCACACAAACATGGTGCATTGCATTTCACAGTGGTCCCTCTGCAGGTGGAGTCATGCAGTAAATGCAAACACAGGCAAATAATCCAGTCACATCAGCGCCACTTTCACTGTGGGTCACAACAAAGGCCAACAGAGACATCCCTCATGCATGTGCCCTTATGACACTATCACTATTTTTTTCACGCTTTATATGGAAAATACATTCAAGAAAAAATATTCAAAAATCTAAAAGGAAGTAATTTTGAGTTTTGGCACCAGTGAGATCCACATCATTGAACTTTATTACGTGCTTTTAGATTAGTAACTGGGAAAATATGTATTTTGAAAAGCATTATTAATTGTGTCTTGTTCAGTTGTTACAGTGTGTCATACATAGAAGGTTCACATGTCAGTAGGCGCTAGGCCACATCAGTGAAGATAGAAAACAAGAAAAAGTCTACACACTAATGCAAAAGCTGCATTTAAAGATACAATGTTTGGATCACAAATGGATAATCATGACCTGAGGAACATCCATTTGTGATTGAAACGTCTCATCAAATGTAGTTTTGGAGTAAGTGTGCGGGGTTTTTCCTGTTTTCACGGGATCAAGACCAAATTTCAAAGCTAAATCAGTCACGAGCATGATTCAGATTGAGCAAAATGGTTTAGTCAAGTTGATATTTCAGCCCTGGAGAATGGCCCACCGTAGATGTAATTGTGCTCCTAAATCCTGAAAACCCACATTTTCCAATAATGCACTTGGTTAACAGAAATACAATAACGGATTTGCTTTGTTTTCATTGATCACGAGAGAGCGTCATTATTGGTGGAGGACTACTGGCCAGTGGACACAAAAGCCGGTGGCGACAGAGTGGTCATATATACTGTGTGATCATTAGGGTCATGCAGGATCATTTACCCAGACGCTTCCCTAACCTTTAACACGCAGTGACCTTCTGCTCCTGGATCCGCCTCACACGCCTGCAGCCGCTCCCTTCACCATTAAACCACACCACCACGAGAAAGAAACTAGAGCTGCACAACATGAGAAAACAGACAACGATGCTCAATGTCGCGATTTATCATTTATCTTTCTCCCTCTGCTGTTTTAATGTTGTCAGTAAAGTGATAAAACCCTACATATTAAAAGGACTCGACAATAAGTGAGATAAATTACAAAGAGGATTTTAAAATGTGTTTTACCCTTATGAAAGACATGCTTCTGTATAATAAAAGTAACGTTACAATATACTTTCCCGTGTTATTGAATTGCGATCGTCTCAAAACGTGCTGTATTATTATCGAGCTCATTAACAGGGTTTAACGAGCTTCCCTTATTTTGTCCATTGCTTAACTTGCTCCTGCCTCTGTCTCTCTTGCACTGTTTTCGATGTTTTCCTACTTCTCCCTCCCCCAATAGCCCTCAGCCAATCACGTCCCGGTGTCAGCTCGGAGAAGCTGTTGTCATGGCGACGGGGCTCCAGTCTCTGCTCTGTCCCTCAGGCATCCCAGATCCAGAGAGCAGCAACAGCATTGTGTTTACGGGAGAGAAGACAAGGGGACGCAGCGGCTGTGCTTCTGGTTTTGGTGTTGAAAAGAATAGGACGTATGATTAACAGTACAGTAGATGGACGGTTATCCTTTAGCCCGTTTTAAAACCTTATACTGTAGCTGCGTGACTAAAGAAGACACCTAACCCTTTTTTCTGCGCCAGTGTTTAACATGTGCAGATTATTTTACATTGTGTTCATTGTAAACTGTAATATTGATCTATAATGGCTTAAAAATAGAAGTAGGTCCAGTTGCTTTTCATATTTTTTTTTATTTTTTTTTCTAAGGCTATGTGAACACAGAAGTGGGCGGAGATAGGGGTAGGTGAAAACAGATTTTCTGGAAATTCAGGCCTCAAATGCCTCACACGTGCATGGATATGACAAAAAATAACTTTGAATTAGCGAATGAAGCAAAAGCAAGATTATAATATGGTTTAGAGCTCACAAAAGTCTATTTTATAACGAGTGCCCTTTAAATGATAGTGTAGTGCACCTGTCTTCCATTGGTGGTCAGTTTTACAAAGACCACTATCAACATATTCAGTACAAGGTTTTTGAGCCAACCTAACTAATATGTGCAAACACTGAGAATGCTCAAACGTCCTTTGGCTTTCTTACACATTCAAACCATGATGTGCCTTTATGATTACCTATATATAACCTTTGACACTGGCCCTAACCGCTCAGTGTCCAGAAAGTTACACCTAATATTTGTCAACTTTGAACTACAAGAAAACGTTGATTCAATCTGTTCTCAGTCAGTATGATGCAAATGTCCTGACTGCGTGTATTTTGGTGTGGATGGATCACATGACAGACACACAGGCATCTCACACCACTATTCCTGGCACCTCCGCCCAAATGGTGACCTTTTCTGGACTCCATCCCACACACGCACACACACACGCACACACACACACACACACACACACACACACACACACACGCACACACACACACACACACACACACATGCACACACACACACACGCACACACACACACACACACATGCACACACACACACACACACACACGTCCATAATCCTGAAGCAGCACACAATCGCAATCACTTTAGCCTAAGATCATGTAACCAGCCCAAAACATTTGCACCTGGCGTGGCCTAAAATACACACAGGCATATTATAGGGCAGCCCCGTCGTGAGGGGTTCACGTCATGTGCAAGTCTGAGCGCACTGGAGACATTAATTGCATTTTGATGACTCAAGATAAATGAAAGAGCTCTAGAAGATGACCGGACCGAGCCAAAGAGCGACTGAAAGGGCTGTCAAGCTAGGTGACATCAGGGCTTTGAGAAATAAGTTGAATATTGCTGCTTCGTTAATGGCGAGGTAAATAACGATAAGAAGAGCGGTGCTTCGTTTTCCATTTTCTGCTCCTATCCCTACACGGGTTGCTCACATTAAGGTTGGATAAGCCCCCTTCAGAATCAGACTCTGGACAAGCAGCAGTTGGAGGCTAATCCGACTGGTGGACCGGACCCCTCCCCTGAAACGGCGCAGCGGGGTTTGGCTGATGAAAGCGCTGCTGATATAAGGGACATGAAAGGCATTGTCGAGGCAAACATAGTCACAGACGCAGCAGACTTTTCAGAAATATACAGCAAACTGTTCAAGACGTTACAATATCACAGCAATTGGGATTTTGCTCGAGGCCATGATTCAACTTCAGCAGCAGATGTGACGTTCCCACAAAGGAACTAGATATTAAGTCAGTGGTTTACGTTTTCAAACATCTTCCAGCTAGTTAGTTAGTAAGTAAGTAAGTAAGGCCACAGTTATTTTATTACTTGGTTTACAGATCCACCGCACTTAGATTATTGATTTCTACAATATAAATAAAATAAATTCTTATAAAAAAAATATATAAAGTACCACCGTCAACGCAAGTAAGTTAGTAAGTAAGTGGTTGTTAAAGTAACATATACAGTTACAGCAGTACTGTAGTTATGGTATATTTTGCGAGCGGTTTGAAACATATATTTGAGTTTATATTTAAACTTCTTGCAGGCCTTATTTTCCTTCACCCGACTATTTATTGAAAAATAGGAAATTTGTGCTTGGCTAAACTCTCTAGTCTGGAACATTCCCGTGAGGTCATCATCAACGACCGGCCCGACAACAAAATGAGGTGAGACTCTAGTAAAACGTCTGAGTGGAGGGTAAATGTTATATGTGTGTGGAGAAGGCCCGAGGCGCTCCAAAATGATTTCAGCAGAAGCGCCCTGTCAGGAGTTTGCATTCAATTACGAGCAGGATACATCTGAAAAGGTGAACTTGACCATAATTGTGCTTTAAATAAGACACTGCGTTAAACTGAAATGTTGAAGTCTGAACGCTTATCTCAACTATAGCGATCAATCTTGATGAATTTTACAACACAATTACTAAAGAGAGCAATGAGATCTATTATACTTTTAGACTTATAGAGCTTTCAGTGCTTGGAAACAGAACGTATGCATTCTATAAGGGTGATTATGTATATGCTGGCTCTAATGGGAGAGTTAGCATTAGCAGGGGAGTGTCAAGGGTTTGGTGAGAGCTCAGGCCATAGACTCGTGCACACAGTGTCTATTACTGGAAAATGTTCTAAGCATGAGACAATATTTCACACATTCTGCTGTTTTCTAAAAAGGTCCTCACTAGGGATGTCAACATGAACTGTTTTTTCAATTACCGCGATTATGTATGACCACGGTAGGTTATTCGTGGGTCAGTTGCAACGCGCGTCAAAGAGCCCAGCGTGTCAACAAGACTGGATGAACGCACTGAGCGACCGGCCCGTTACACACGGAGGTCGAGTACAGTACAGCCGCTGCTTCAGGAGTTTACACGGGGCACGAGGGACGGACTGGAGTCTTACCTGTAAATACTGCTTTATTCTTCACAAAGCTGTTTGTTGTGGACGTGAGCTAAAGGAAAGTGAATGTCTCAAAGTCTCAAAACCCCAACCTAACCCTAACCTTGAGCGTTACCATGGAGCTCATGTCACTAATAACTGTTTTAATACTTTAAAGCGCTGCATTGAGGGGCCAATAAGCATACATTTTTATTATTTAATCCATTTTTGGCCATTATATTTTATTTTAAAAGTGACTGCTGTATGAAATAATAGGCAAGGTAATTTTTATTAAAATGTCCTCTCACAGGAATATTTGCAAGTTTAAACATAAAAAACAATAAAAAAGTTTCCTTTCATTTTGCCGATAATCGGGATAATCGTAAAGCACTTTGGTCTTCTCTGTGTTGTTGTAAAATGCTCTATAAATAAACTTGGACTGATTAATTGAGTATGTGACACACACCGGCCTATTCAAGCATTTCTCAATTATATCTACAGTTTACAATTGCGCTGCCGATGGGCAAAGAGCTCTGGAGTGAGAGAGACAAACTGTTTGGAGCTACTTTCTCAAAACAGCTAGCTGACACAAATAATACACTATAATGTACACGTCTCCACATCAGCCACGGAACAGACTATTAGACAAATAATTGTCATGACAACAAGAAATATTAGAGGGACCTTAAGGGACAGTCACGCTAGCTATTTGGTCCCTCAAAGAGACACTTGAGAGAGCTCAAACTGAATTAAAGTTAACCATGTAAGGTATTCAACCAATGTTTACCAAGTGAAATACAGACAGTACTTATAAAGAACAAGGACAACATAGAACTGAGCTTGAAGGTTATAGTTGGCCACTTTTGGTGAAGCAAAAAAGAACTGTAATCAAAGAAAAGCAAGTATAAAACTAAATTAAATGAAAAATGTGAGATGTGTGAGGTACTGGGTGACTAATCACAACAGCCAATTGTCCTGTGGTGTACAATAATTGATTTATAATATGTTTAAGGTCAGATGCCCTTGAGTCTGCAATCCCTACACTGGTACAAAAAGCACAAGGCCGTGGGTTGAGGCCATTTTCTTGCGATGGAATCTTTTAGAAACCAAATCTAAAGACAGATTATTTGTTTGCAACACTTAACATTGACAGACAAGGACTTGTGCAGTGGTCAAGAGCATGCTGGGACTAATATCTACCGCTCCTTACAGACATAGTGCACAATGAGAGAGCAGTCTGATCTGGAAAGCAAACCTGTGTGTGCATCCTCCCTGTGGCCCCCTCCCAGCACTGACACCGTCCCGCCACTCCCCGCAGCCTACAGCCTCACAGCAAAGTAGAGAGCAATCCCTTGGTGGGTCAACCAGATTAAACTGCCACTGTAATCCGCTTGGCTTTCACCTCCTTGTCCTCAGCCACAGAGAGAGAGAGGGAGAGAGAGAGGATGGAGGGATGTTGCGGGTGGAGAAATAAAATGGTGAGCAAGAAACTCAAAGGAAAACAGAGGAAGGGCAACGCGAGTCAAAAACAAGGAGAAAGGCAGAAACGTGGCAGAGCAAGGCCCAATTAAAGGCATACGAAAAGAAGAGTGCAATAATGACTCTCATAAAGGGGAAGATATTAAGGACAAATGAGAGCCAAGTAAAGTGTGTTAAGAGAGACAGCGATGAAGGACAGCAAGCTAATCCTAACAGAGCGCATAATAAACCAATACCGGAAACAGTTTCTTTTTTTTTTTAAATGCCCTTCGGTTGTCGACTGATTTGATGAGAAATTTGGAGGAAATGACAATCCGACACTTCAGATTTGTGTGCACAAAAGTCTAGCCCGTTTAACTCAGCTCCTGCTAAAAAGGCGAGGTGATTCTTTGTTGGACAGCTCCTTTACATGTCTTTAGTAGTTAAGACAACATTTTCCCAAACATAATGATGATTGAAAGATTGATTCTAATACAAACTCTGCCCAGATTGTGAATATTCTGTGTGAATGTTTCAGCGAGACTTGAATGTCCATGTCACCTTTTCAAAGAGTGGCTCAAAGCAGACGTTATTAAATGCGGTGGTTTGGTTTTATACTTGCAGTTCCATTTTTAACTAAACAACTTTCCCTACAAAGTTGTTTCCTTTTACAATTGGGCCATTTTGTAAGTCAGGGCGTCAAGAATGAACAAAAACGAGTCGAAATCGCAATTTTAATGGTGACAATTATTTCAATCCTGTTGTATTCTGTATAAAACTTGCCAACCCTGTACATCAGATCTCTACAAACATTTTCACCTTCCAAAATGCAAAGGATTCTTCTCTCAAATGATACTGCTCCTGGAGTTGTTTACAATGGACACACATATATATTGTATTATCTAATCGCAATACTTGTCTGATGTGAAAACGAAGGGAATGCGCTGGAGTCAAAGGAGGAGAAGTGGTGGCAGGAAAAGAGGGGATATCCTGGAAGGAAAGGGCCATGATATATGAGTAGGCCACTTCAAACACGCAAGGGGAGGGGCACTACACTCCTCCAATAAACCCACAGGGCAGAGCAGCACAGAGACAGGACACTGATTTAAGTAAAGGAGCGATGGTAAGGCCAGATAAGGGACAGGCAAATTAGGAGCCAAACCACCTGATGTACAAGAACATCCCACATAAGACATGTAACATTACACCTGCAGCTAATATTTAAATACACGTCGGATACAACACGTCATGGCACAGAGCAAACTTCATGCAGTTTAATATTAGGCTGGTGCTATATCACACGACAGGGAGAGGAAAGTACTTATGTTTCAACCCTGCCAGAGTTAAGATTAAAACATTTGACTTCTTGCTGGCTGAATTACTATGAAGAGTATTTTTTTGATTCTCCAGGTTCAAAAGGCGCACTTGTTTTGAAGTATTTAAATCATAGTTAGTTTCCTCTGGTGTTCACTCGTGTTCACCCAGAGCCCGTGTGTGCCCCTCAGATGTGATTGATGAGTTCAGGAAGAGGCTGTTGGTCAGAGGAAGTCTCGTCTGGACCAGCCTTCATCTACACCTCAGCCTCCTGCACATCTGCATGCACTCAGCTGCTCTCACAAGCACAGAGCAAAGCCAGTGTGAGCACGGGCTGCTGCTCCTGCTCTTCTCTGTGTAATGTTGTGTTATGTGTTTCCCCAGAGCGAGTGCTGAGGCCGGGGGAGCCGAGCCGCTCAGAACCACTCTACAGTTTCAGCCATTGTGAGCCAGCATGGGGCTGTTTTTGACAGCAGCTATTACAACAAATAATTGAACAGCAAATGAAGACAAATGATATGATTGCAGTGTGCGTCCCAGCAGTCAATCTGCTATCTAGGTGGTTCCCATTCATAGCCATTGATCAGCTTCACAATCTAAGTAGCAGCCCAGGAAACTAAATGGTGCCGATCAATGCCATTTAACAGATTATTGACCGGTGACTGGTTGCCTCAGATCAAAATATAGAAGGAGGGGGATGAAGAAATAAACAGAGAGAATAGAAACATACAAAATGTGAATTTCTTTCATGATGATAAATGAGGGAGAAAAACACTGAGGCAGCAGGGGAGGGAGGAGAGGTCACACTTTTATGTGTGAATGTGTGCATTTAATGAAAACGCACGCCTCCAGCAGAAATAAAAACATATCTTTGAGCAGAGAGAGTCTCTTTACACGGACTGTTAGTCTTTGTACATAACTCAGTTTGTGTGCTGCTTTGTGTTTGCATCAAGGCTGCACCTGAAACGCCCCACATCAGTTACACTTGAGCACAAATATCAGTTTGCAAAGAAAGAACCCAGCACAACCAAACTCTACATCCTTTAAGGGAAGTTTACACTGTAATTTAATCTTTTCTAGACTACGGTCCTTCACATGTCCCTCACTGTTGCTCAACAGATAAGCAAGAATGTTTTTCTGTGACTTATTCTTTGTGTCTCTGAGCTCATGAAAATGAGAAAATAAATGAAGATTGTGTCTTGAAGCCTGAGACAGTGGTGCAGAGAGGGATGGCATTGACATTTATGTGAACGAGTGATGAGGGTGCAGAGGTTGGGGCTTAACAACCATCCATGGGTCCCAAAGCAGTGTTTTCTACACGCAGTAGTGTGTTACCATGGTGACAGGGCCCGGCTCGTGACCGGACTCAGGAGACCATGCGTTTGTGTGTTATCTTCATGAGCTGGGATTGTAATATGTCCTCAGCGTGTAAATGATGTTCATCACATGCATTCACCAGAGTATCTGTGTGCTGAAGTTTTCCACTGTGGACTTTTAAAAGGGCAGCAGACGCCAAACTTGTATCTGCGGGAGTGGTATATGTGCCACCTGTGCCATGCGCGTGGGTCTGTGTGTTTGTGTGTACAGACTCACTGCCTTTTCTCAGTTCAGCAGAACCTCATTAATTCAGCAGGAATGGAAATCATTTCTGCGCACAGGAAACAGAAAGAGGTGGAGAGGAAGACGCTCGGGGGGGGGGGGGGCTCTGGGGCTGTGGGGGTGAATACTCAAATTTCTTAATTTTTCTTGGCTAAAATAATTATACATTTTCTGTAGTAATTTCATGTTGCGAACAAGCGTGTTGATTTTGCAACATAAGTCACAAAGGGAAATCAACTCCTACAATACTGGGATAATTCCTAATCATAATAATATTACAGTAAGATCTAGTCATTTGCTTGACAACTCCAGGGAAATAAGACATATGTATCACAAGCGGCAGATCTCAGATGTTTTGCTCAAGTACTTAACACAAACCGACAGGACAAACATCAAAATACATCAAACACCAAGATGAAAACATTAATAAAAGGTAATCTTCCTTATGCAGAGGCAGATGAGTCCCTCTCTCTCTCTGCCTCCATCCCTCCATCCCTCCATCCCTCCATCCCTTCATCCCTCCATCCCGGACTCGCCACGACACTATGGAGCAGACAGTAATCTGGCCATGCGCTGAGAAGATTACAGCGTCGAGAACAGTGGCGCACAGAAGAGAGCAGCTCCTTCAGCCGCACAAAACCCGCCTTTCAGTGGGACAGACACAGGCGCACGGGCGGCAGGTCCGGTTTAACTCCACCTGCTCCAGCCATTAAAAGGTTCCTTTCTTCCACATTCTCTTGCCCTGAGATTTGCACTGCGCGGGCCAACAGCTGGGTGCACACGCTCCTCGAGTGAAAGATGACCTTTAGAGAGAGCGGCCCAGTGTAGTGTAGTGGATCGCTCAGTCCCAAATGTCACTTCTAACACAGGGATCTGACGCGATAAACACATCAGTCAGGAAAGAGGAGCGGGACAAGGCTACTACAGCGTGCACAAATCATGACTATGGATTTTCATATTTCAACGATGCACTCGAACAGACTGCTCAACGTAAAGGAAACAGATGTGGCCCATTTATCCAGTGGACTTAATCGTGCGAGATATAAATAACTGATCTGAAGGCTTACAGACAGCCGGGAGGTTGGGAGTTCACACATCACAGTTGTTGCTAAGAACGGGATTTGGATTTGCTCTGGCCCCATACAACAGCAGGGCCAGAGTCTGACCCTCCACTTTGGTCGGGTCAATGGCCACTGAGCACAGGGGGAACGGACATGTGACACATAGAGGAGGAAAGTGTGTTATAGGAGCACGTGGGACACAACACTTCCACGAACTTCCATGAACTTGCTCAATTCTCATTTCTCCTTGAGAGTTGTTTGAGGCACGTTCGTTATAAATCACAAAGGAAACATGGACAGTCAAGTATGTACCATTCTTGTACGTACACGTGCTTTATAAATATAAATCCAGGTTCAGACAATTTAGTTTCAGACCTTGTTGATTTGTAGTTTCGACCTGGTCTCAAGTTAAATCTCGTTTTATTCCTTGACTGTTTGAATGCTCATTCCTGTTAGTTATATTGCTTTAAAGGGCTGCACTATATATCGCAAAACTATGGATATCGCAATATTGGCTGGTGCAATTATTTAGATCGCAACACCCTAAATGTATCGCAATAATGCCAAGATCTTCCACGTAACAAAAATTTACTATTTTCTTCATTTAGTCTCATTTTTGTCTCTGTTAAAGGCGGTATGGACAATTTTTCGGCGATTTGAGAACGCAGGCGGAAGTGCGCATGCGCACTCCCCCGTGCGGACTGATACAACACACACGTGCGTTTGTTTATTAGCGCAACGGAGCGCATCGCACGTCTCGTCTCCCGTAGATTTCTGTCCACTTCTGCGTCAGCTCGAACTGTCTTTCTCCGTCTTCATTTTGCCCCGTACACTGAGGAACTATATTATGATAGATCCATGCACTTAGGCACGCGGAAACGTGGGGACGAGACTGACGCGGCTGCAGGTGAGCGGTAGGTGCGTTTTATGAGGACAAATGATTTATCCACGCCACGAGGAAATATGATACAAAATGTGCTAACAAAAAATCGTCCATTCCACCTTTAAGTTTTTATTTTGACAGAGTTTGACCAACACATTTAAGGCATGAACATTTGTTATAATTAAGTGTAATTCGTATTGTATATTGTGTATGAAGTGTAATATCGTATTGTATATTGTATATCATTATCGCAGCACTTAATAGCCACATCGCCTATTGTTTTTTTGTTTTTTTATTTATTTAAGGACATAGGTTAGGGTTATGTTAGGTTATGTTAGATGAACCAGATGCAATGTTTTAAGTGTATGTAGCAGAATATGCGAATTTTCAACACCTGTCCATTGGGCCAATTTTAGAGTTTTATTGCAATAATTTCTAATATTGAAAGTCCCATATGGTGATGCTTAAAGTTTCAGACTGGGCTATAACTTAGGAGTTCAACGTAGCAACTCTTTAGTGTATGAGCACGTTTTCTAAACTAGAAACATATCTTCTCAACACGACTCTTCTCCGAAGAAAAGGTGGTCGAAGGGTAGTGGGCAAATGCTGAGGCTGCAGACCTGGCTGATGTCTTTGCGCCGAGGGAAAGTTAACGGGGTAAAAGTATAAAGCCCAGGAGGAAGAGGAGGAGATGATGAAGGTGCTTGGGGACAGAGACAGACTCAAAATGAAAGTGTAGTGATAATAAAGATGGGAGAGCTGCAGCGCTGAAGGAGCCAGGTGTGGCAGCAGTCACAGAGGTAATCAGTGGGCCAATGGGGAGTCATTGTACTCACAGTGAACAGGCTGCTGAAGTACCTGAATAAAAATAATCATTACGCTGCTTTAAAATCACTGTCTGTAAATATACCCTGGGCAGCAGTAAGCCACTCGCGGTGCCCGGCCATCGGCGCACGCACGCACACACGCTCTATAATAATATGTAAATACGCATGCAAATGACACAAAATGCAAATATATCGGAGTATGTTTCTCTTTGTAAATGGAGAGCAACTCGGTCGGTCCCCTGCTGGTTCTTTGCATCCTTTCTGTCGTTTAAAAAAAAAAGCTTTTAACCGAAACAAACTGTTCTCCAAAAATAACCCAACCGGCCAAAAGCGCGTTCATTATCCCCCTATAACTTTTAAGTGTTATCTTAGCAGAGCAAACTCTGGCAGAGACATGAATTGGATCTCTATTCCTTTTCTCTGTGTTACTGCTTTTGGAAAACAGGGATTAAGTCTGCATTTAAGAGAATTTAAATTGCAAATAAGGCTTTGTAATTGTTTTACGCTTTTAATCCGTCGTAGGGAGGGCTGTGGTGTAATGCAAAGTTGAAACATGGGCGAAAAGCTGCAGCATTCATATGGGGAAAGCCACTTTGTTTCAGTAGGACTTTACAGGGACTCCACACACACACACACACGCACACACACACACGCACACACACAATGCCCGCTGCTGGTGAAAGGGGTTTATTTTGGTGGAGTTTGGGTGCCCAGCTGGTACTTGAGACGGGTGGACTGGCAGTGGCCTTCAGCAGACAGCCGCCACACACGCGCACTGTGCCAGGCAGACGGAGTGCCAAGTCGCGCAGTCTGCCAGCGACAAGCCTGCCTCTGCCTCCGACAGGGAGAGGTTACACTGAAAGGGTTATGTTAGGTTATCCTACTGTTGACTCGGGTTTAAAAAGGCATTCAGGGGCATTAACAATACAAACCATTCTGGGATTAGGCAAAAACAACCGTGGCATAAACTGTCTACAGCTGCTTAAAAAGACACACAATCTCAAAACAACATTTTCTTAACATGCAGTTCAAGTTTAAATAAGATACATTCTGACAAAACAAAAGAAAATCCGAACATGAATGAATCGGAGAGCGTAGACCTTTGTCTGCGTGTTGGTTCTCTCCAAACCTTCAAATTAATCAAAGATGTTGTAATTTTATACGAGAAAATGTAACTTGCTCTGGGACCAGCCTGACCATTGGTGAAACCATCAGCAAAATTGCGGACATAACCATGAGCATAAACTACTCAAAACTTTGAAAAGTCCACAGGGTAAAATCAACATTGGGCAAGAGGAAATTAAACTTGAATATTAACTAACCAGTAAGTTTCCCAAGACATAGTGCCCAGGCAAGAGCATGAAGTCTTTGACAGACGATCATTAGATAACATCCAGATGTTTTTTGTTTTGATTATCATCTATAGAGGTTAAAAAACTGTCTGAGTTGTGAGATCTTTTTAAAATATGGTGTATTTCTCTGGCTAAAATACATTTGGTTTACATTATCACAGTGAGTAGTGCAATATGACCTAATATGATTCCTTCTTATATGTCTATGAAAAAATAATGCCAATAGCATTTCCCGCTATTTCCAAAACATATTGTTCATTTGAGGCAATGGTTTAAATGTTATGGATGGTGATGTTGCTGCTAAGAGGGGATTCATGGGTAACGGGTTTACGGAAATTAAATTGGAATTTGCATGCAAGCGGAGGAAAGTTAGTGCTGCAGGCATTTGGCTTTTACTCTAACTTTGTTGAGGCACATTTTGTGCCGTTTGTGCAGCTCTGGCTCATCGGATGAAATGCAGCTTGAACTAGAAACTTAGACGAGACTTCAAACTAGATTCCCCTTTGAGTTCTGGTATAGTCATAGCGCCAATCCTTCCTTGCATATCTACTGCTGCCACCGGTCTGAATGTCCCCAGCTTATTGTCTTCTGTCTATGAGCCATGCAGAGAACATACTGTCAAATACTGTGGAGCCAGAGTCAAAAGTCACGGTTTAAGAATTGCCCAAAAAGGAATCTACAAGAAAAGAGGAGATCACAAATAATATTTGATCTGCAGGCGTGTACTTCTGTCACTCCCCGACCTTCAGCCAAACACAGAAGCACAGCTTGAGGGCAGCACTTTGAGCTGGTGCTTTCAGGTATAAGAAAGTACACATACAGAAATCTAACAGCCTCTTTATGTGTGAATACAAAGGTGTGTGACAGTAGGATCATATCATGTTGTGACAATTGTTCCTTTGTTAAGACATTTATACTTGGCCAATATTGTTATACTTCATAAGAGACAAACCGTTTTAACACTTCCAGACACCTGCAGTTGTGGTGTATAGTAGAGGTGTGGCGATATACCAAATAATGATTGTGATTTTAATTTGACTTATTTGGTGTTGTAATAATGTAAATAATTACTTTGTGTTTTTGGGTGAATCATAAAATAAGACACACGAGCGTCTATGGAAACATCCTGGTCTTGATATTGAATGACTCTCTGTGATATTGATGCTTAATAACTCACAGTTTGGCTACGTTGAGTAATAGTGCTCTTGTTTTCTTAAATCAACTGTGTTCAGCACTTTGGGGACAGTCTTGTTTATAAAATGTGCCTTATAAATAAAGATGATGGATTTTGACTCTGACATTGAAATCAGCTGAAATCCAGACAAAAACGCCACCTCATTAATATAGATAGATATCGTTCTTGTGGACTCGTGGTCCATATAAAAGAAAAAGAAAACAAAAAACCAGCACAAACTCAAACAGACAATATAAAAACATACAAAACTACAATAGGAGGCGCCCAAACTCTCAGGACTGTTTCCACGGCGGAGAAGAGAAGCAGAAGGCACTGTATTCAATATTAGACAACAATAAAATCACACTCTTTTCTGAATTGTTCAGATGACACAAAACAGCTTGCAGTATCCTATTGAGGAGACAAAAGTTCACCAGCGCTGGTCCATCTGGGCTTTTTAACAAAAGTCTAAGAGTATCATTGTAGGTCAGGATTTAAAATAATGGATTTTTCTATCTTGATTTGTAAATAACTTTAACCAACTTCTTTTCTTTCAGCTTCTATACTCTGAATTGATGAACAGTTTGGTGAAAGTCTTTAGAAAGCGTCCTTAGTCCACCCTTGCGCATTTTGTCATACCATTACAAATATACAACCTCAAACTAATGTGTTGTCCTGGAAATACTACTTTGCAATACTTTGGAACAACTGTGAACACAAAGATTCACAATTGAGAATTAAAGCCCGCAGACCACACTCAAACAAAACCATGACAACAAAAATGGAAGACAGAAGGAGATCAGAGGATGCATCTGGATTGTTTATGCCTCAGACAATATATTTAAAAGGGTTCGGGACACCATCTTTCTCCGTTCACCTTCCCTCCATCCCTCATCCAGCCCATACGTCCTGCTGGTGGTGGCAGTGTATTATGGATGTTATTATTATTCCTGTATGTCGTCATGTCACTCGCCCCCGCTTCTCTCCTTCCCCTGAGCCATGGAGAGCGAGAGAGAGAGCGGGCACTGTTGGCACCCGGCCAGATTACCCAATCAATCTCCTCTGAGAAAAGAGGTGGGAGGGAGCGGGGTGCGAGGAGGAGACAAGGAGGTGGAATAAGAAAAAGAGAAGAGAGTCTGCTACGGTAACAGAGAGAAAGACCAGTCGCAGAGTCAGTGTTTTGGGGCTTTTTTCTCTTTTACTTGAAGACATTGATACGGACGGGCAAAATATTAACATGGGGATAATACAATGAATGTTGTTTTTTGAAGATATGCAACAAAATAACAAAAAAAATCATGGTAAAAAAAATACAAGCTGATTAAAAATGATGTTAAAGCTACAAATAAGACGACATTTCTGCACTTTTGCGATTCATTTTGCAGAGATTTCTCATTTGTCTGATAATCAAAACTCAAAAAAATATATTCGTTTTTGTCAATAGCCCAGCCCTAATTCACAGCACTGAAAAAATATGTTGCATGCAAAGGAAAAGATGTTTTATTTTAGAATCGACAGGTGAAATGAATAAATCTATGTAAAAAAAAAAAAAAAGAAATGAAAAAAGATGAGTATTTTGCAAGCATAATGTTATTAACACATCACAATTTTCCTTGCGAGTCTTGATTAGCAACAGACAACAGCAAACAGCACGATGCTGCGCCGCAACAAAAGGCTGAGGGTTCAACGGTTGTTTATAGAGCGAACGACTCCGCCCCTCGTGCCACCTGTTACTGTGGTCAGAGCGCACAATGACGGTCGGACCCTCTCACCAAGTCCCCAGGCAACAACCAACAGCAGACAGCAGCTCAACGCAGGACAAAATGTGCTCGCGGCTCAACATAGTCACCTGGTTTGATGATGAACAGGTTTTAAGAGCTTTGTGAGACGTGAACAGTGAACGGATGAAGAGGAAAAATATAAAGGCAATTAATAAGGATTCTTTGGTTAATTGATGATCAGGATTATTCTGGTCCCAATAAAATCATAAGAATTAAGTCAATTCTAGGGCTGTTAGTCGTACAAAGAGATTCCGGGTTGACTAAAGACAGGCCTTGGTATTTGATAAGTCGACTCAAGGGAACAGTAGTGTGAAACTGGCAAATTATCTTAAAACCTTCCAGTCATTTTACAGAAAGTGATTTGGAAACAATGTATTTATATGTAAAAGGGTAGATTAAACTCACTCATTCGATCTCTAATCTTTCGATTCCTCACTCCATACCCTCTACTTTCTGCTGCTGCCCCATATAAAATCTGCCAATTTAAATCAATGGCCGACGTATCGACTGAACCTGGCGACCCAACAGTGCCAGGTAACTCCGATCAATCTATACTCAATAAAAGGAAAGTGATTTATCTGGTTTATGTCGTATTAACTTAACTTAATGATTCAGAAAGTTGGATTTCATGACATATTGAAGGAGTGGTAATGAATAACAGAATGATAACGAAAAACAGATTGTGAGGTCAATAATCGTGAATGACAACAACACAATAACGGTAACACTATAAGTTTATATTGTGACATCCAAAACATTGCATTGGATAAAAGAAACAAACCACGAAAGGAAGTTGTCATTAGATTATCAGATTGTAATTTTAAATCTCAAGCAAGTTCAATTTTGTCTTTCGTATTTTGCCAAAGCCGATGTGTGCACGAAGCAACTCCTCACAACACATTTCACCCGTGCGTTGTGGACACGGCCTCGTTCATGGACAATTCGCAGAAAAACGAGCCCCAAGGCCCAGAGAGTGACGCACATCTTGCACTAAATCTGTGACCGTCCCGGGGCAATGGGCAGCAGGCGCAGATGTGTGCAGGGTCGTGACCGCTGTGTAGAGCAAAACTAAATGTCTGCTAAAACACGGAAGCCTGGATCATTTCCTCAAAGTCGCTTGGATTTAGACAAGAGGTGTCATTATTCTTCTTCTGTGCAACAAAGTGTGCTTCAAAATGCATGCTTTCTTCATTACAAAGTTGTATTCCTTTAATCATTCATATTGAGTTACTAAAGACACGCCATGTTCTTATAATCAAACGCATTACCTTAACAAAGTGCTCTTTTGAGGCGCAGCCAATTTAGAGAACAGAAAGCACAGCATAAGAGAATATCTTAAAAAAAAATAAACATGATTAAAAAGCAAAGTGAAGCAGAAAAGACAGAGACATAACTCCCACAATTAAGTCGACAAGAGAGACCACTTAAAATACTTTGGTGAGGTTAGAACTGGAGGCTGTGGCGGCGGCTTGTGTAATCGTATCGCCTTGCAAGTTTGAAGTGGATGCATTTATTTGCATATGATGTGCGAGAGTAAAATGCACACGAGCTTGAGTGGCTATCATAGCACATTCAGCGGTCCAGGGGTGAAGCCAAGAAGCGCCAGTCCAACTCGTCAGCAGCGGCCTGCGGTTCTGGGAGCCAGTCCAGGGCTCCAATCCCAGCACATTCCCCTGGATTAGCTGTCAACCACATTTGAGGATTAGCACATTATTCCATTATCTTTCTTAAACTGGGAAGGCCACATCATGTCCCCCAACAGAGGCCAGTGGGACGGGGCTGAATGAGAGGTGACTGCCTGCCGGCCGTGCTGATCCGAACTGCGCCAAACCAGAGCTGTAACCAAACACTTAAAGGTACACACTGTCGGCTACGCCAGGGCTGCACAATATAGTATCACAACTGGTCAACACAATAATCCATCTAAATATATATATAACAGCAAGGATCTCCACACAGACATTTACCAGATTTAAAATGAAAATGTAGAAAAAGGTGTTGATTTTATTCACATACTCAGTCTAAATTTAGCTGGATTTAGTCTTGGTTATGCCTTTGTTAGGTCGTTATTAGAGTTCCTCCCATCAGGAGGTTTGAGGCCGATCACCGACACAATCTGAAATTTTAAGCTGCCGATACCGATCACATTGACTTTTGATCAAATTGAGTTCAATCAAATCTATCCAGTTTATAGGATCACTGAGCTTTCTAGGCAATTTTAGGCAATTAACCCCGTGAGTTAAATGAATACGTTCATGTCTGCGTCATGCAGCGGTGCATCTGGTGCAACTGGTGCCGCGCGCAGCCAAACAAAGTGGATATAGGAGCAGAGTTTCAACCTTTGAGTAGTTTGGACAGTTTGAGGAAGGAAAACGTGCAGAAAAGAGCAGCAAGGACGACTACAGTGTTTGAGAGGTGCCACTTTCAAACGCGACTTTGACAAAACCATGAAGTGCTCTGAATTTTCACTTTCCATACGCAGCCATTTGTTAAGCTTTACAGCTTCAAAAAGCACATTTTCTCAGCAAATTAAGACACGGCCCATGGCTCTTTTTACATTTAAGGCACGCATGAAATGATCGCTTTTTAATGAGTAAATCACCAGCATGTGCATACCTGCAAACGAGCGACGTTCTGTGGATGCAATAGGAATGGATGGCTCAGTCTGAATACTTCATACGGCTGCAGACGATACATTTGGCTCTGAACCTCTATTGTATTTTTAACTAAAAGACCAGCGGGAGAGCTCGCTGTTCTGTGTTTACAGAAACACGTGGCGGCTCCGTGTTGTTGTCTGCTCCGGGAGCAGGCGGTGGATACATCAGGACTTAAGGACCACATTAGAGCACGTTTTAAGAGGGTTTCATAAGGAGCTTAAACAACGCTCCTGCAATAACTTACAGATCATCTACCTCAAGACAAATGTGATGACCATGTTATGTGTGATCAGTGCGTCTGATTTTTGCCGTGATCGGCCCGATTGGACGGAGCATCTCTAGTCTTTATTTATTATTTGTCAAGTCCTGTTTGTGTGACTTAAAACATGAACATATTTGTTTTAATCCAACTGAAATAATTGTCTCAAAAAAGTACATTCAAATATTGCATCGACTTACAGTCATATCACAATCTTTTACAATATTGTTCAGCTTTAGTAAACACTACCAATTGTCTTTATGAAGAGGTTATTGCTTTGTTGCCACAGTATGGCATAAATCTTACCCATCTCTATGGAGAGATGCAGGGGATGCTACAGGTCAGATCTGTGGAGAGGCATGTCCATTCAGAGTAAGCTTGTTTAATAAGGTACTTTTGGCCAATAAAAACGCCTCTAATTGAATAAATGCAAGACAAGCAAAACCATTTCCATGGAACAAGTAGGAAATGTTACATAGAACACCGCAAATGTAACGCAACAAATGAATAAATACAGAAGCCAATACGGCTGAAGTCGACTAAATAAATCCTTAGTCCACTAAAAAGGCATGCATTGACCTTAACTGCACACACATGATCAGACGCTCACAGGACTTCACACAGTAACAAACATGTATGCAAAAGTTGTTCATTTTAATAATCAATTCAACAATCCACATTTAATCACAATGAAAAATGGGTCAACCATATAGACTTTGAATAAGACACCTGTGACTGATAAGAGGGTTTAGTCACTTAAGGGATATAGAAACTGAAAATCACAAAATTGCATCCAGTTGAGTTCACAAAATCAGTCATTTAAAACACTTTCACCTAGATACAAAATTTTGACCTGGTAATGAAAACTTTTGGTTCATGTGGAACGACGTTACGCAAAAAAATAATTTGGACACTTAAGCAACAAATTCAGCCATGAAAAAAAACTCTTTAACTCCAAAATAAACTCCGACCTTCAAGACAAGACTAGAGCGAGAACCACAGTCTGAAGCCTTCCTTGA
Source organism: Eucyclogobius newberryi (assembly GCF_026437365.1). NCBI lineage: Eukaryota > Metazoa > Chordata > Actinopteri > Gobiiformes > Gobiidae > Eucyclogobius > Eucyclogobius newberryi. The sequence continues at coordinate 33,678,398 of NW_027316532.1, read as the reverse complement.
GCCTGTTCCCGCTGCGCGTCCCATAGAGCTGAGTGGGTGTGACTCCTGGGAGCCCTGTTGTTTTTCACTCAGAGATCCAGGGGCCGCTCGGGGGGAATGAGGAGCGGTTATCAGCGAGGGGCCGCGATACAGACTTGATCAGGCCGTGCGTCTGCGGGGACCACGAGCCACAGTTAATCAGAGAGAGACAGACCCCTCACGGCCCGCGGGATTCGCCCGGCACGACCCTGACACTTTCTCTTTAAAACGGACCTACACAAAGACAAAGACACGCAAACACACGCACACACGCGCACACACGCGCACGCGCACGCACACGCGCACGCGCACGCGCACAGGTGGCACAGAGGCACAGGCTCGTTCATGCTTGGTCTTGTACTTTATCGATGGACCTGCCCTTGCCACGCCCTCAGAACTAGCTCGCACTTTTGAAAAATACTTAAATGCTCAGAAATTGTGTCCTTGAGAGAAGCCAAATTTTATGTAAATTTTGTATTAGATTGCAAACCTGTTTTATAACCTTGTTAGTCATACTCCATTAGTCTCATTGTGTATTCAAAGCTGTGTTAGCAAATACGTTTCTCCAGTTTCCTTTTTTCATTTACAACAACATATTACCACAGTTCTACGAACATTACATCGTCTTCCAGGGCCTCATAGAATTAATTTTTAAAATGTTCTATTGGCCCATAAATCTCTAAATATTAGAAATCCAAACTAACTCTAACTCATTATGAACCCGTCGGCCCCTGAGATCAGCTAGAGCTGCTCATTTTCCTTCTATGGCTCCCAATTGTGGAACTCATAACCAGAAAATGCGCATTTTGAAATAAGCCCAACATTTTAAAATCTAAATCAAAGACTAATATTATCAATGACTAACAGCAAGGCTTTGAATGAATTCATAATTTAATTTACTTTTAAGTGTAAGTGGATTTTTTCTGTCATAATTCTTTTGCTCAGGTCATTTGGAAATGTAAATCACTTTGTTGCTCTACAATAATCTTCACTTTACTTGAATCCATGTTGTCCTTTTAGTACATGACAAATATGTTGAAATCAGCCAATGCTACAAACATTTCAAGCAGCAGTGGTAAGTCGGCTTCTGCTTTCTTTTTCATCTGACCTCTGAACTTGAGCCGCAGGTCAAAGGTCAGAACTATCCATTGAACAGCAAAAGAGCCATAAATAAAATCTAATTCCAATATTCAGACAGTGTTAATTATATTGTATGCTATGCTTCTTGGCTAATCTTTCGTAATAGTATGAACACTGCAATTGAATAATGTTGGTTAATAGCTCACAATTGAATTGTAAGACCAGAGTTATTTGAAAGGGCTCTTTAGTGGCAGGCTAATCCAATGCTTCATATTGTCCAGAGCTGTCAAAGCGGAGCCATTTAAGAGCTGACATGCAGGTATCCAGCTGGCCTACCTCTGGAGAAAGGTGTAGGAAATTATATGGCATTTAGATTAATTAGACACAGTTGTCAGATTTAATTAACTACCCAGTTTAATTAACCATGTAATTAATCTTATGGTGGTCCAACACATGCAGGCACACACATCAACCGCTCCCCGTACACACATGCACGGTACATGCACAACAAATGTAATCTGCACGGCTGACAAGTGCACACACTTTGGCTGTCAACCCTCATAAGAGAGTTCAACTGAACGGGCGACAAGCTACAGGCTGCACTGGCCTGAATGAAATGTAAGAATAGGCTGGTAATTCATTTCAAGTTTCACTTTTGCCAGGTGGAATAATCATCTACTTTCTAAAGTACAGAAAGCAGCCCAGGGCCAGCCAATTTAGTCATTGAGACACTTCACAGAGTAAATCGGACACACATTTATAAATATATGGTAAACGTAGGGCCATTGTAGCGACATAGTGATTTAAAACATTCACAGTGCAACAGAGTAGTCTCATCTTTACACAGCAGCACTGAGCCGATCACAGGAAAACTCCATTTGTAAACAGAAGGTGAGTGATTGACTGTCCCAGCTCCTCAGAAGATCACAGGGTCAAAAAGGGCATTGACCTGCACCTCCTGGCACGCTCTCCAAACTCACAGCCACAACAATGGTATGGACTCGTGTTTGTGTATATGTACATGTGCGTATGATGCTACTATTACACCAGTATATGTTTGTGCTAATGTTCTGGTAGTGGCCAGCTGCTATATGTGCCTTGACCTTTTTGGGAGCTCTGAGTGGACCAATAAATCTCCAGTCCGTGTCAGGGCCTTTCACTGAAGACTGATAGTTTCACTGAGGTTCATAGGTCAGCGTTTGAGGAAGTGCGGCAGCAGCTGAGGTTACTCTGGTTAGGGCTGGACAGTCGGGACCAGAGGGACATATGTGCGTGGCCCTGGCTGCCACGGTAGAGGGAAAGGGCCCTATAAAGGTTATTTTTGACTATTTTACGGTGGAAAATGAGATATGGCTAATAGGTAACAAATAAGTCAATGCTGAAAACACATACAGTAACTAACCCAAACCATTTTCCTAAATTTGACCAAACCCTGACCTTAACTATTTTCTTAATTTAAGTTATAACCCTGTTCCTAAATGTAACCTCTTTAACTGACCGATCACAGCAGACCGTCGTCACTCCGGACTCGAGACTCTAGCATAGTCAATACTTTCTTTTTACAACAAAAATGCCAAAAATGGAAGCCTGAGCATGTTGACATCAAACTTAAAAGGTTATTGGAGCAGGTTATTTCAGACACCCGAATAAGACGGCGCAGACAAGCAAAACCATGAGATCCGCAAACAAGTCTAAACAGGAACCAGCAGCATTATCTCTGCGATCCACTGACTGCGTTGGCCGTACGCCGACGTGCACGTGTGAGCGACATGTGTAAAATGTGTGCCGCTGCGGCCACAAACAAACAGGAGGCGATGGGTCGGTTAAGTTCACTCACATAGTCATGGAAAGCCTTGGCCTCGCTGGAATGTTCACATGTCTCCCTCCGGTCTGGGGCAGCGCAGTACAGATCCCAGAATACACTGTGCACAGAGAGGAGAGAGAGCTGGTTACACACACTGGGTCTGAACAGAAAGGATGTTACGGTCGTGCGTGCATTTGGACTGTCTGGGAAACGGGATAAATGTGGAATATGGAAGAATGCAAAAACGATGATTCATTTATTGCTGTTCGTACACATGATATGTGACTCAGAACTGCGAATGTCAAGATTGTTGGGTTAATCGGGATAATTCAGGTCAAAGAACAAAGAATTATAAAAATGTTTAGATTAAATATTTTTCAAATCAATATGTAGTCCAAAAATAGCACTAAATATAAAGTACTTTGTATCTCATTCAGAGAGTTCAATTTTGTAAAGCTGACATGTTTTAGACCAGGATGTCCAAACTATAGCCCCTTGCAAATAACCAAACGTAGTACTTTTTGCTGTAAATTGGAAAGAAATCTGCAATCATAGACTAAATGAAAACATTTTCAAGTTAAACAGACCTAAAATAAATGTTCCAAGCCTTGTAAAAAGGTGTGGAGACTCATCAAAACTCCGGCAAATGCAACATTTTGAAAGATTCATTTCATTGTCATATTGTCCCTGTGTTGGACAATAGGAATGAAAGAAAATCTAAGATGTCGTTGTTATCTGGTCACCGTCTCAGTAATCATGAATAATCATTCAATTATACACTGAAATTTGATATTGTGACGTACAAATATATTTATCCCTTCTGGTTTGCACTCAAAACATTTTCGTAAAAACATATTTCATTAAGACATGAGAACCTTTATTTTCAGTGCAGCAACAGAGAATAGAAAATATGCAATGAAAACCAAGATACGTAACAATTTAAAAACAAATACATTAAATCTAACCATATTAATCGATACGATTACTTTCCTTCCTGGCCAATCACATTGCCCCATATTAGCTAATTAGTCCAAGCCCTCTTGAGTTGGGGGCAACCGAGGCCATCGCTCTGAATGGCCCTTAATTACTGGCCTGAAATGAAGTAGGTGCTGAGGCGATCCACATTAAAGACTTGTTGTATTGATTTGACAAAAAATAAAAAGACAAATGATTGCTGTTGTGATACGTAGCGGTGCAAGGACAAACAGATGTTGTGTTCCTCCCGTGCTGATGCTGGGAATCTCCATGACACCTGATATGACAGACTGTGAAATGGAGCAGAAAATATTAGCTCGACGCCCAGATCTGTCACAGAGTGGTTCACTAGCAGTCTGTCACGTGTTGGTCATTTTGCACTCAAGAGGAAATACGGCACAAATGCACAGTTTAGACGGTTAGAACAAAACGGATTTGACTCTCAGGAGTTATCTGAAGATGTCAACCAAACCTGTGCTAAAACTAGAGCATTATAGCCATGTATGTGACACAAGACAAATGTATAAAATGTCAACTGGTTTGGAGGCTTAAAAGAAATTGAACATCTCCACTAAAGGATTGAAAAGTCAAAGCATGTTATGAGGAACGAGGCTTCGTCACAGGTCGAGGTTGAAGCGGTGGGTCATATTCAATTACATTTACTCAAACAGTGTTCTTTAAGTAGCTGTGCAGTGGATACTTTTTACTTTTACTCCACTACATTTGAGAGCAGGAATCTCTGCTTTCTACTGGACTATATATTTGAACTGGACTGAAAAGCTAGAAGTATGTTTGCGTAAGGTTTTAGACGTTAGATTTTAGATGTTTATGGTGACATTTTGCATACATTTTTAAAGTTCCAAGTCCCTCAACAAAATTGAGCTATATAGATAAAAATGGCCGGGAACCTAATAATCAAGACCATATTTTGATTCTTTAACGGTTCTCAAAATGTGTGAATTATTTTTACTTTTTACTTTTAAAGTTAATTTTTAAAGAAGAAAATAACAGATTTTTTTAATATGATACTTTCATGTACCTGTACTTCTACTTTACAAAATGTTAGTACGTTTTTACGAGTCATATGTTTTACAGTGTAACAGTACACTTACTCGTTTTGTTTCAGTTTTGGTCTTCCCACTGTCAGTAAATGTACAAGTTATAAAAACTTTATGTTGACAATATTAAATGATAGGAAAATTTGCGCTTCTCCTTCAAATATGATTCTTTTGTGTCTGTCCTTTGAAATCAAAGCAGATTGTTAACATTATTAATTGTTTTGTCCTTATAATTACATCAACTTACTCTTACTTGAGTGGTAGTTTCCCCAAATACTTTTTTAATCTTAATTTCTTGGACTACTACTTTGTTCTTTTACTATACAATATTTTTGGCAACTCTAGGAGGATGTATGAAAATGTCTGTTTGTTAAACACATTTACTCAAGCGGACAAAAGAGAGTGCTAAAAATAAAACGCACAATAACTTTCAACCCTATGGCACAAGATAGCCCCCTGTGACCGAAAATAGCAAAGTCATTAAAGTAGTTAAAGATTAAAACGCAGTAGGTGCCCTGAAGCAGAGAGTGTGCACCAGGGTGGACCTCTAGCACAGGTCAGAGCAGGGCATTGTGGGAAAACTCTGGTCTATTTCAAATGTGAGAAGAGAATGTTGCCCTCGCTTTCACGTGACGTGCATTATCATATCTACTGTCTGCGTTAAAGAAATTGGGAGTCAGGGAGAGCGCCACCATCGCGAGTCCAATCAGCTGACAGGGAAATGAAAGGGGACGCAGTTTGTTACGGAAAAGACATGCAGATATGGGGCATGCAGTCAGTGCGGACGATCTAAACATCTCCTGTATATTACTATTTGAACAGCTGACCTGCGCCTGCCCGAGTTCAGGCTCAAATCTCATTTTGGCAACATTTAATCTGATTACGAGCCTTAACGTAAACTTTCATTATTCTGTTATTGCTGGAGGTGATCGACATGTAGAATAGAGAGCACAAACGCACAGCGGGGACGGCAAGAAGATAATAACAGTACTGTATCACTGTAACAACATGTGATGAGACATTTGACGGTACTTTAAAATAAAAAGACTATATATATGAATTTTAAAAAAAAATATTGATCATGTCAAATAAACGTTCACAGTTTTTTGTTTGCTTTATAGGCAAATTCTAACAGAAATTGTATCTAAAAACAGCATTATCCCCAAAAAAATTTTTTGTAAAGTTCATTTTGTTTCATAAAGCAGTACTTTGCGACAAAATCAGTGTACTGCATGCTGTACGCATCTCCCGTTAATTGCAGAACATTTTATCCAACCCAAACTCAAAGAAATATGGATGTTGCTTCACTTCCTCAGCTAAAAAAAGTGTCCATAAAGCTTTGTATGTGCCCCAGAAAATCATGCATGTGAATACTAGCGACGCGTCAAAGGGTTTGTGGCAGCTAAACTACTACTAAAAACCTACTTCCTCCTTTGACGGTTTTAAAATGATGAAAAGCTGTTAAATGATAGACACAACTGCCGTTTTTATGGAAGAATGAAATTTCTCTAGAGGACATGGCTTTGGTTCGTCTGTCCCACCCACACTGTGCAACACGACTAATGTTTTGGTTGTTGTCGTTCCTTATTCAAAGACACTAATCTTCAGAAACCATCAGTGAAGTCAACATTTGCGGTTAATTAGTGCCAACAATCTGCAAAAAATCTTGTACGGCATGCTCCCCTTGTACCAGCCAATGTTCTATCCAATTATCTAATCATTTCAATCAAATCATCTCATTGTGAGGAGCTCTTTATGGTGTTAGAGAAAGTAACTGGGGCTATTGGAGATGTTCAAGTCACTATAGAGAAAACTTCCTAATTGCAACCGTTGGACAATTTACGGCAAAGCATGCAAATTGGTCCTAATCTTAATTTAAAGCACTAACATTTTCAGGAAATTAGAGTACAGCCACAAAATGTAATTGCTTTTTGTAAAGAGATTTCAAAACTGTTGGAGAATGGACCAAAAATACTGCTAGAAGAATTAGAGATTATACCGTATTTTCCGCACTATAAGGCGCACGTAAAAGTCTTTAACGTCCTCAAAAGCCATCCGTGCACTTAATAGTCCGGTGCGCTTAATACATGGTTTATTTCTGGTTGTGCGAAGATATTTTGTGTGGTACACGATGTATAAAGAAGATTTGGGACATGAGACGTCGATGCACGTTTGGATTTACAGTCCCAACAACATGTATGCAAAGCATTCTGGGAACAGTAGTCTACATGCGGCGCTTTGTCAAAATGTAAACAACATTTTCAGTCAGGCACAACACAGACACCTAACGGTAAATAAAAGGACCCAAAGAAACTTGGCCCAAGATGGCTCCTGCCAAGAGACCATGGATCTGTTATATTATCGCAAGTAATGCGCTTACGGGGTAAATGATCAGTCAACTGTGGTCAGAGGCCGAAATCATCACTGAACTGCTGCATGGATCCGAGATGCGGAATCACACTGGCACGGAGCACTATCGGCGCTTAGGCTGCTTTTACCATTATGCGCCCCAGCAGACATTAAACCGGGACACACGGGACGAAGTCTGTGCGAAATCAGGACAAATGCACCGGGACACGGGACGTAAAAAATCGGGACCGTCCCAGGTAAATCAGGACGTCTGGTCATAGCTATGCGGGAAGTACACGGCGGCATTTGAAGGATTTGAGGACGAGGAATGAACTGAAAAAGTCAGTGTATTGTGTTGTATTTTACGTGCAGCTGAACGAGGCTGGGAGTTGTTGTGGACATGCTAACGTGTCTTTTAGCGGTAGCACAGTGTGTTCTGTGTTTGTATTTTACGTGTTTACAAGTGATCTTGACTGAGAATTGATTTGGATATGCTAACGTGTCTGTTAGCGGTAGCAGAGTGTGTTTTGATGTTGAACAATGTTGATCTGAATGAGTTGAACGCGTTTGATAAAGCTCAACTGACTCTGACTTATCCGTCTGTTTTGTTTATGCGCTTTATCGTCCGGTGCGCTTTATGTATGGACCAGTACACATGGTACACAAAGAGCTGATGGTGCGCTTAATAATCCGGTGCGCCTTTTCATGCGCAAAATACGGTACTATATTTAGCAGATTCTTTACCACAGCAGAATCAAGGTCATGTAGCTGAATAAAGTACATATTTACCCAAAAGACAAAAATATAAATAGTTTGATCCAGGTCTGGTCACAGTGTTTTTACCAATGTGATGCAATGATTTGGCACAGATCTAATCACTCTGAATGTTTTTGTTGTTTTCTTGTGTATTCTTAGGATGTCTTTCATTGTGGGCTTTCTCAAAAACCTGTCTTTGACTTTTACCCTACAATGTGCACACACTCACAACACCGACGCTCATTGTATCCACAAAAGGGATTAACGGCCAGAGTCCAATATGGAAGACAATTACTAAAATGAAATGCCATCATGATAATTATTTGCCATTAACTGGTCAGAGAAAGCGGGTGGTTACAACGTTCCTCGCATTTCTACATAACAAAGCCACACAAGGACAGATTTGTTAGCTACAGGTGGCAGGTCTGCGTGATAATCTCGTGCCTCTTTTGGCCAGATATCAGAGTCAAATAGTGATTCGGGCAGTGGAAGAATTGGAATGAGTAATTAAACAAATGGAGACGTGCAGAGATGAGGAAACAGAAACTGAAACAAGCCACAAATATCTTCAGCTTTGTGGCGTTGAGACATCTTGAGGCAATTGTTATTATGACAAATTAGATATATTCCAGGTAGTGATGTCAAGGTTATTTGGTTAATCCATAATCATGATTATTCAGGTCACAATATGATTGTAAAAACAGAACAAAAGGATTTTGACAATTGTATTACAAACCAAAAGACACACCTTCATGTAAAGTTATTTTTGATCTTTCTGTTGAATGTTACTTCATGAATGAAAAAGTGAAGTTAAGGATGTCACGTTATCAAAGTTCGACCAATATGGATTTTGGGGTTCCGATATGATACTGATATAAAAGGAGTTTGGAGGTGCAGATATAACTGCAGATATAAGATAAGATAAAATAAGATAATCCTTTATTGTCCACACATGGGGATATGCTTAGTAATGTAAAATAAATAGTTTAAAGGCAGTCGATTATTAAAAAGTGTTGAGCTCTATTTATTCTAAACATGAATAATATTATTATATTAAAGCAACATTTATTATTATTCTGCCAGTGAATCTTCTTGATAGACTTAAATTATTGAAGTGAATTCATGAGCCTGTGGTTGGACTAATTAATGTGTGTTGTCACAGTAATTATTATGCGTAAATTCCGACCATTAACTCCTCTTTTCACGACTCATTTACATGTCAATGTGTGTCCAGTAAACATGGATACAGCACTTTACAGAAGCCAGAAACAGAAGCAATGTTGTGTTAGGATTTCATGTGCTAAGCGCTAACTAATGTGAAGCATCAAAAGAAACACATTTCCAACACTCACCGCTCACAGACCATCTCAGATCCCAATTCTTCACAAATAAGATTTATTTTAATCATGACGATTGTCCATAGTGAATATAATCCAGCATGTTGCTATGACAACAACAGTAGCAGCGTGAGTGCTAACATTAGCTGACCAGAATCCTCTCTCTTCTCCACACTGACACTCAAAAATAAGTTCCATGTTGTCGCTGGTGTGATCTGTGTTGAAGTTTATTTTTGTTCTTGAGTTAGTGTCTGAGTTTAGAGCATTTAAATCCAGCGCTGCCTCAGTCAGAGCCGTGACTGGTCAGGGCCGTGACTGGTCAGAGCCGTGACTGGTCAGAGCCGTGACTGGTCAGAGCCTTGACTGGTCAGGGCCGTGACTGGTCAGAGCCGTGACTGGTCAGAGCTGTGACTGGTCAGAGCGACACAAACAGGAGTGTCACTCTGGAGCTGCATTCAGCTGCACTTCTCAGACAAACTGCTGCACGGACACATGGAGCTGCGCTACATATTGGGCCATTAATCTGTCAGTACATTTGATTAAATAATTGTATTCTAGAGAGTCTAAGCTTTAAAACATGTTTAACATGCTCAGGTGGAGTATCAGCCATATCGGCCAGAGTTTAGCCAAGAGCCGATAGTTCAAGTGCCCATATCGGCCGATAATATCAGCCAACCGATATATCGGTCTGGCCCTAGTCATAATCTTACATTATTTCCATTTTGACCAAACAACTGTGAAATCCTTAAATGTACATCCTATCTTTATTAAATCAAACTTTCCAAACAAAAGCTATACATTATATACAATATACATAGATTGATTGAGACTTATTTAGAGAATAGATTGAACTGACATTACTCATTGTTGCTGCCACCATTATTATTTTTATCTAGTTCTAACAATGATAATCTCGACACCCCCTATGTTAAAGGTCACATACTTTATCTATTAAACAATGTGAATAAAAGTGAATTAAACATTTGGCTGTTATTTAGTAAACGCAGTTGTAAAATTGAGCTGTTTCCTCCTGACGTTAGGAGCTTTTTGCCTTAACTGTAGAAGCTCCAGTAGCAGCGACGCATTTGAGTGAAAACGGAAGAAACAACCTCAGCAGCGCCATGTAAATCTGCAACGCTCCCTTTGGACCACAGCTAATAAATACAGCCACTGCCAATGCAAGACAAAGACCAGACGCCAAGAAAAGAGTAACTGCTGCAATATAAATGTTGGATGGCTTATATTTTTACAATTATCATCATTATTGACGCGGGGGCTTTGTCAGTGTTTGATTTTTATTTCAATAACAAGTTTCCAGCCTTGATTTGCCAAAAATATTTTTAGAAGCAAACACAATCAAAGCTATTTCAGTTCATCTTTTAAACAAGTGGCTATATTTCCCAAACTCAATACTGCTACAAGCCAACTTTGTAATGCCATATTTTCACCAAAAACGAGACCCAAGTCTTGATTTAGAGGTAATTTTATCTGTTACCAATGTTGATATAAAGGATTAAAAAAAATAGCTGGTCTTGCTTATTAGATGAAAAACAAGAAGAAAGGGCACAGAGTAAAGGAATGCTTGATACCTGCAGTAATAAAATCAAAAACATACTTTGGAGGGCTTGCGTTCTGTTTTCTCTGCCTCTCGCAAACAAGAATTTCTGCCAGGGGCCATCACGTAAGATTCCCCCCCGTGCGCTGGGCCCTGCTGGGACTTTCATTGCCATATTGTTACGTGCTTGTTGTGGACGTGAAAAGGGGGTGCGCTTAGTCATCAGTGGTCATCTAGTGAAAACTGGTTAAAGCGATCGATCGGGGGGGGGGGACAAGTAGCTGTGACCAATAGAAAGCGAGCTAATGACAGTCAGCACCTGCAGCCAGGACCCTTTATCCAAGACGCATAACAACAGATGTGGATGAGTGACCCCCACCTTCCCCCCTCCAGACCGCTATTCTACACCCCAGCGACCAGCGTCCTACAGGAAGCTGGGCTGAGGGCAGAGAGAGGCTGAGGAGGGGACGGAGGCGGGGGTGGGGCTGCGGCGGCGGCGGCGGCGGCGGGGGCAGAGATTGGAGCTGTTTAACACAAAGAGGCAGGAATGCTAAGAGTTAATCCATTCGGGGGTCTCTCTTCCGCAAACAAAGGGACAGGGCTTCAGACAAAGGTTGAGGGGAGGGGAGCGAGGGCTGCGAAGAGAGGGGAGGTTGGTGGCTTTTCTACCATCTGGAGCTTTTGTTTTAGGAGGCTTCGGGACAGGGCGGGCGGGGGGGGTTATGGCTGGGCCCCGCCTCCATGGGCCCCACCCCCCCAGAGGGACTCCGTGTCCACGTGCTGCGCGGCCCAGACAGACGCCTTCCTCTACGCCCCGACCCGGCCCCTCTCGAGTCTGGCTAATCATCAGCCCGAGGTCTATACAGTTACGGATGTCAAAGCAATTCAAGTTCATGGTGGATCCGATTGTAGTGGGAACACAGTAACATTAACACATTAACATAGTCTCACAAGTGATTATTTGTACAAACTGTTAAGTCTAACGTTCGTAAATTGTGCCGTTTTAAGTAGTGCCAAATGGATGATTAACATTTTCAGAATCGGAATCTTTATTAATGGCCACACAGACGATGGTGGTGGAGTTTGCTTTCAGTTAAGCATTGAAAAGGAGCAACAACCAAACCACTAAAGACAACCACAGCACAACAAAAGGTGTATTTAGTCCAGAGCTTGAGTAAGTGTCCTTATGACAAAGGGTCTGAAACGCTTTTGAACCTTAAAGACTTGACATGTTTTGACATAAACATGATTGTGCATCGTCACTTTTCACTGGTTCCACTAGTGTAGGCTACAAACAGCAAGAAGAAGATACTGTAATCATTTATTTATCTAGGTTATGTCTGATTTTCAAGAGGGACCAGGTGACCAATTAATAAATGACATTACAATGATGTATTTCTTTTTTTTACAGGATAATGACCTAAGGCAAAGAAACATATCCTTATGTTTGAGCCAGTGAATCTAAAACATGATGAATCAAACACATATTAAGTCTTAAAAACCATTAATATTGGATTACGTCGCTGCTACATTACATGAATCATCCTGAAGTTCGTGTACATGAGCGTTATGACAGCGTCGCGTTCCCTTTCCCTCTTTCCCCGCTTCCGTGAGCGCTCTGATTGGCCTGGGCAGAGGTGTGACCGAGCCAACGTGCGTTTTGTTTGTGTATGTCATTCTGTCAGTATTACGGCCAATTGAGCGCTGTCAAGAGTGAGAGAAGCCAGGCTCTTTACGGACCATTATGAAGAGTGTCAACAGGCCACACAATCATAACAGCGCACTCACACACAGGGGCCGGACCAGGATGACTGAATGACGCCGCACGTAGGGGTTTATTACACGGGAGCGACCGGGGGCTTTGGGAAGATGGTATGAATGACAAACGAAAACATACGCTGTCAAAGCTCGTAGTCTCGTCCGTTTACGACAGAAACTGAGGAACTTTCAGGCTTGTTTTGTTAACTTTACTTGGTCCTTGACAGCGCCACTGGACATGTCCTTTAGCCAATGAGAAGCTGCTTGACTACAGCACAGATCAGGCATAACCTTGTGAACGCAGTCAGATGAAAACGATTCAGATTTACTCCCTTATTTAACAGATTTTCCCTGACATCTGTGCTAAACGATGATGTGTTTGAGGTGGTCAAATAAAATGATGATTTTATTTCACAATTTAATCAATATTTCAATTGAAAACAGTACATTTTTGAGGAAGCTATGTAAAATAAATACTCCATAAACTGCTCAAATGAAACCAGTTTATATATGATTCTACACTAGAAATTATCATTTGCGTAAATGTAATGTTGCAGCGTGGGTCCCGAGTTGGTCACAAAGTTATTTTGTGACGTGAACCGTTTGGGACGCTCTGGCTTAGATGACATCTCCAAAGCGCGTGGGTGTTTTGGGTCAGCAGTGGTCAGGCATTTATCAAAAATGGTCATCGTGTGGTGATGTTTTTGTGTATTAAAGGAGCAAAATGAAACCTGTGTGACTTTTCTGGTAGAGATCTGCCACCTGTGTGACTCATGAAGGTGGAGATGATATTGCTTTCCGTGGAATGTTCTACACTACAGCATTAAAATATGTATCAGTATTGGACTGAGATGAATAAAGTGCAACAAAGTGTTTTTATCATTTGCATTCTAGTCGACTTCAGAACTATGTATTTAAAACTCCTGGCATGGACACAATAAACAGATACCATTGGGAGAAGGCCATTGTGAAAAAAAAGGATGACATCAAGGACGGGACTGACTAAACTTGAAAGTGGACAAATGTAATAGACGTTAGACCAGTTGGGACGACCTTGCTGGACTTCATGTTCATGTACAAATGTTTGTGCTCTCTCTGGGTCTTGTTTCTGCACGTGCCAAAGCCCAATTACAGCTAGGTCAGATCTGTGGAGAGTCAAGCCTGCTCACAGCAAGAATCTATGTTTTTCAAGGAATTTGTTTGGCATTAAAATAGAAAAAATGTAGTAAAGGTTAATGTTATATCATCCCAGACTAAGCAATAACATCTCTGTGGGGACAAGAATGTGATGGACCCCCCCACTTAATGTTACAGAGAGCATCTTTAAGCTCTTTAAAGGCGGATAAGAAACAAACCCAACGCTATTCCAGGTGTAAGGTGTGAACAATATGGGTGTGAACATCAAATGTGTCGTTTTTCTAAACAGATAATCATTTTAACAAATCTACACCGCATTTCAGCTCGAACAAACAGTGACTGACTTGGACATCTTTGACAGACTGGGCAGCTCAGCGTCAGTTTAGATGCCAGGTTTAAATAACAGAGGTGGGGGAAATAGGTTCACTTGTCAATCAGAGACGAGTCCGGAGTAGCGCTCTTAAAACACATGTTAGATGATGCATTTTACTCTGCCCTGCAATTACTGTCCCTCTCCACCTCAGCACATTCTTTCACAAGTGCTTCAGGAGTGCGTTAAGTCGTTGTAAGTCACACACAAGAGGGTAAAAAGTACAAACTCACCACCACCACGAGTGTAGAAATCCCGGAGGTTCCCCAAGTGTAATGTTCTTCTCCCATCGAATCTGTAGGAGAGCGGGAAGACAAAGGAGGCTCATGAAATATCGCTAAATGTTTTATGCATATTGTAATAATTTAGCTGTACCGTGGTCCCCAACTTCAGTCAGATGGAGAAAAGGAGAAATATGAATGTCAAGATTAATCAGTTAATAGATAATCATAATTATTCCGGCCACAATGTAATCAAAAGAACTTCACGATGTTGATGAAGATCATTTTAGAAGCGAAAATAAGTTGCTTCAATTGAATCCATACTCTGAAAAAGTCAAACAAATTTAAATCTGGCTTTACTCCTGTTAATTTAATCATTTCGAGTTTGATTTCATAAAACTATTGTCACATAAGAATGGTAATCTAAAAACAATTATTATCAGATGTTTGCTTTAAAGATAATTAAAATTATATTACAACAGGTTTTCATCAGATTTCTTTCAGTACATGATCCCTCTGATTACTCACACCAGATTTTGTGGCTTGCATGTAAAATCATCTTCCAGAAATCAGATTTTGGTGAACAGCCACGGCCTGAAACTGAATCAAGGATTTTACTGTTGTTCATTGTCAATCATCACAAAATTGTGATGTTTCTCCTCACAATAATTCTGATGGAATCTAATATAGTGACATTCCCATGGAGAACTGGGCCAGAGGGCAAAAGGAGTGGAGTGCACAGTGGATAATACGCAGTGGTCACCTTGAAACAGCAACAGTAGAGCTACTACATGGAGTATATCTGGACTCATAGATAAGATCCAGGAGATAGACCAACACTGAGCTGGTTTCACACACTCAGCACTTGTCATTTAATCATGGAAGCCTTTTCTTCAAATTATTAATTCTTAGCACTACAGTGGATGACTGCACAAAAATGTAAATTAAAATGTGCAAGTGTGTTATTGGTTGATTATCAATTTCATATAAGAAACAACCATCAATTTAAGTGTATTGTGGCTGTATATTCGGTTGTGTTTTGGTTTAGTTTGGCTACTGTAAGTCTGACTGCCAGTGTGCAGTCATTTCCATATAGATTCAGCATACACTATGGCGCTATACTATTAGACTATAATGTATAGCATACACTATTGACCATCGGTGAATTACAATATGTGCTTTTGCTTGGTTAACAAAGCAGCCAGCATTATTTGTATTTTACAGAGACAATATTAAGTGGAGGTTTTCAAAGCTTTTTTTCATTTGAAAGAGTCCAGTGCCACTCTCAGCACCAGAGCGTGGAGTGGCCAAGTCCTCCTGGGTCCAGGGCCCTATTGTGAGCATATATAAATGTATGGGTGTGTGTAGAAGACGTGTGGGGCTCTCTGAAGGAGGAACACAGGCTAATTGAGGCAGAGACCAGCTTACAGGTCTCATAAGACACTACCGAGCTAATGTGGGTCTGCCTGCCATCTTATTTCTGAGTTATGTAAGTATAGTGGCTACGAAATAGCATGACAAGATGTTGAATTAAGATGACAGACAATGTTTTATTTGATCTGTTTCTGATTAAAATGCATTGTCTTTTGTTCGTCATGACCCAGTGAAACATCTGTTGTATTACAGTAAAAAAGAAGAAACAGGGAGACAAAACGATCTGAGTGATCTGAAGGACTGAAGGTTTGTGTTACTGTTGTATTACACATAATAACAGCGTCTATGTAGGAGCACAGTGACCACCCCAATTTAGAAATCTCAACAAAAACAATTTGAATCCTCAAGTCGCATACTTGTCTAAATGTAGATTTCAGCTTCATGTTTTAACCTCTCTGCGCCACTGTCTGACCACTGACTATGGGCAAATGCTCTTTATGTTATCAGACTGAGCTTTTCCAATTGCGGCAAATTTGTCTAATCTTGTCTTTCAAAACGTTTCTACAAAGTTTTTAAGAAACCAATAATGAGATTGTCTGGTGGATGGTCGGAGCAGGTTTGTTAAAAAAGCTGCATACTAAGCTCATGCAACCATAACTTAGCTAATTGGTCAGACAAGTGCACATAAGCGAAGCAAATCATACGTATATGTTTAGTGGAATACCAATCAGCAACTCACGTCCTCTACAAAGTTACTTGCTTGTCTCGTACAAATTAAAAGTTGGTTTTAGGTGAACATGGCATCAGTATTTGATTAGCAATGCAAGATGTCATTTAGAAGAAGCGTTTTGTGACTGTGGAATGACAAGTGCATTTACTCTTGAATTAGGAGCATTTGGAGGTTGAAGTCTGGGAACAGATCTTTTCCATTGAAGGGAAGATAACCTAAATTCTCCTGACAGTCTTTGTCAGATAAAAAAGGATAGACAATACATTTGCTCTATCCTTAAAGGCCTTGGTCAGTGTTTGGAGATGTATTAAGAGGATCTGAAATAAGCCAATGAGAGGAGGTGTTGTACAGCCCTGGGCCTTAACATGAGGCTATACGCAGGAAGGATGTCCATTAGGGAAGAGGATGCAACACATTAGAGACTGTACCTTTACCAAAGTTCAGGTCCTAATACGCAATGCAACGTTTTAAGCGTTTTGGCGTTGTATTTATACATTTGTGGTAACTTATTAGAGTTATTGCCTTTTGGTGAGATATTCCTCAACACCAAATATATGTTTTTACCTTCTGTATTGTGTGACTACTTTACTTATTTACGAGGAATGATGATGATGATGAGTATTATTATAGTTGATGATGTGTTTTTTACATTTTTATAGGCCTACACTTAATTTCAAATATTTGTCTGGAAAATTAAAATGTGTACTATGTTTGATTAGTTTATTGTTATATACTAAAACATACATTGTTTACAGTGTTCAAGTGGGCCCTTCTACAGCATGTTGACCAAGCATAACTCTCAATAAGACAGAGGAACGTGTGAGAGTGCTTGAACCCCGGATGAGTTGATCTGTGAATACCACTGGTGTTGATACAATAGAGGGGGATCCCACTTAAAGAGCAGGAAGTAGGAAAGGAGGAGAATCATACCTCTGACAGGAAGGTCTGTGCGGATTTCTGAGCGCCGACATGGAGCAAGTACTCGTACACGTATAAAGCTAACCTGCAACACACAGACAGAGAAGCAAAGTCAGTTTGGTGCAACTGTGGGCAACTGTGTAACTGTCTCATTATGATATCAGAGAGACAACATAAACAATAAAAAGACAAAACTGTTGTATAAAGCTCTCAGATATTGTATTTGTGTTGAGTGTTGTCACAATACTAACATTTAGAACTAAAAAAAAAACTTTGTGCACGATACAAAGTTTGATATTATATTGATCATAACAAATTACACAATTTAAACCTACTAGTTATTTATAAAATGCTAAACATCAAGATAAGACAAATTAAATGTAATTTTTCTTCTAACAAGACAGTTAGATATTTTCCAAATATAGGATCAGACAAAGCCAACTGCTCTGCTCTGGCCCCCAAAGGCCCACAATCCTTTTGGTTCAGAATGACATTAAGAAGTGCCACAGTCACAAAAGTCAAGAAAAGCTAAATAACATATGGACATTTACATGTTGTTTTTTCTCAGACATTAAGCTTGATATAAATTCTAAAAAGCTCATATACAAATCGAGAGGGTTAAGTGCTTGATGTAAAACCCTGTGTGAAATGCTTGTGTGGCACGGAGCCACTTCCCTGCGGTTTGAAGAACTTTAGAGTGCGGCACACGGCCAAGACACAACAGAGGAGGACAGGCGAACATGAAGACTATCCCAAACAAAAACATGAGGCCTCTCCTGGGTCCTGTCACTTCAACCCTACAGACAGACTCGATTCACTATAGATCTACAAACAAAAGGAAAAAGTTACAACATGCATTTTGAATGGTTGGGGTTAATTGCCTGCAACTAAAATTGTATTCCCCGAAACGATGTTGGACCAAAGACCTGTCCAGGGACTTTTCAGGCATAGTTGATATGTAGACTCCCCCCTGTATTTGCCAATGTCAGATCACAACTTTAAAGTCAACTCCACTGCCCTGTCTCACATTTGTCCAGAGTACAAAGCAGCATTTGTAAACAGACAAGATAACCTCACATTTTATATCTTAAAGACAGCAAAGAGATGCAAAAGCAAGTTATTTCATCACTCAAGTGTTTGTTTGGAATTTGTGGGACATCTCTAATGAACTCTGATAAATTATAAGCGAGACAGTGTTGCGAGCATTGTTTCTACTTGTTAGACGTTATGTATTGATCAATGGAGCAGTGACCGTGGTTAAGTGAAAGTGATCGGCTTTGCGTTTACTATAGCAACAGGTTTCCCTGCTTTAATTAGGTGAGAGAATGCTTACACCTAATTAAAGCTGTTAAGAGTCTTTCAATGAGAGGTTAACCATTTCCCCAACCCACGACAGCAGTGTTACATTTTTATTTGTGCAGGCCGCTACTAGAAGAGGGCAATATATCAAAATGTGGATAATATTGTGAATCCTGTGTTGAAGATATGGACAATTTGAATATCAAGTTTATCATTATAGTAAAAAATACTATAAAAAGAGCTGAATCAAAAACATTTAAAAACTAACTTTCAAATAAGAGTTTAAGGTGATATTTCTGCACTGAATAAAACAGTGCAGAAAATAATATAATATATTATTAAAGATAACAAGATATTCAAACTATAATAATAATAATAATAATACGTCTAAATATAATTGTTTGTTATTCTAAATCAAATCAAACCAATTATGTTTAAGGTGAACTTTAATTATATGGTGGTGTTGACATACTTTTAAGTAACTATATTTGTAAAAGCATGTATCCCACAACTACTACAATGTGTGAATATGAGTTTGATGAAACAAATTCATACAGGTCAGATGTGTGAAGTGCCTTGCCCAAGGACACAACAACAGTATTGATATAACACTTGACTGTTGGTGATGAATGCTAGATATAGGCTCTTGTGATTACAGCACGTCTTCCTTTGAGAGTGTCCCTGCTTGAACACAGTCAGCTGCAGTAAAACGCACTAAAACTGCATGGTGCAGCGTGAAATACCCAGAGGCCTCTCACAATGTAAGGACTGAATAGTGATTGCCATGAGCGCTGCAGAGCAATGAAACTTTCATGGCAGCTCCAGTGTGATCTGAGGGGCTGCGTGCCCTGGCTATGGGCACCTGCCCTGCTGACATGCATTATTTAAAATCACTCATTCAATCCAGGCTTCAGGGGACAACTTTTGTACTGTGTCAGAGGCTGTGAGAGGGTTCAGAATGGGCAGGTAAACGGCACGGGGGGGTCAGAGGAATAGGTTATAGGTCTCACACCTCCAACCTCTCTCAACACTACAAAACCAGGATCTATTCCTTCACAGCCGCGCACTAGTTACACATGTCACTCAGGAATAAAATATGAGAAGCTTCCAAGACTGACCGCAACCACACGCAGGCCACACCACGTCTCTAGTTTCTACTCTCTCTGACAGCAGCACCGCTACACTCAGATTAAATCGTTATCTACATGAGCTTTGAGCAAAAGGAATCTTCTGTCTTAGCTGCGTGTCCACTTATCAAGAACGTGTCTTCCTATTCCCCAGAAAACACTCCTGACATTTGGCCCCAGGCAGTCCCTGTTCTGCCCCTTCTCCCTGCACTCGCCTCCAGAGACAAGGCCATCAGCAGCGAGTTTGGCCAGCTAAAGCACAGACAGTTAGCAAATTAACTTTCATGTCTTTGTTTCAATAATTCAGCAGAGAGCCGGGGCAGGGCCAGAACGAGGATGTACTATCAAACCTAAAGATGACAGTTAAAGGGCCTCTTTCTTATATGGATCCATGTCTGACAGGAGAGAATAAAAAAGGCATTAATAACAGAACCAGGGCAAGAATAAATAATAAGAGAATAAATGCTGCATGTACAAGATGTGATAAACTGTTGGAATACAATTATTTTACATTAGAGGCAGTGTGCACATCACTTGTGGCACAGTAGAGCTCATTTTTATTATTTTATTATTGCAGTGTTTCTTTTTTACCAAACTCATCCAAATGAGTGAGTGTGTGAACAGCTGAACTTAGCACAGGTTAATGCACACACCTGAGCACCTGAGCATCAACAACAGACTCCACAACATCTGAATACATCTGTCACAATCAAACTTACTGCATATAACGTCAGGACTTTTCCCTGTCAGCCTTTAGTAAATACAATCATCCTATGTAACTCACCTATTATCCTAAGAACACTGCAGGATATTGTATCTGTTCACACAGATGTTTAAAGTCACTGCCTAAAACAAGATTAAGCTCAGTGTTGCCAAACTTATTAACAACCTAAAGCATGTAGTCTCAATATTTATACTGTCTTTATTTAGTGATGAAATGAACAAATTTGCGCGGATGCACTGAGAGCCGCTGTGGAAAGCAGCATTAATTGACTGTTGACATGAGTGAATGAAGCGCAGTACAGCTGAGGGTGCCGAGCCTAAAATCAAGGGCTTCTTTACTTTTGGAGCAGTGTTTCTGTCTCTGTTAGTGGCAGCTCTTTATACTCCCTTCAAAAGGCTAAAATGCAGATGGCAGAGCCATCTGTGTAGAATCAAAACCATGCATTCAGACTTAAGATCCCAATAAACTGCATGTAAATACATGGGAGGAGCCAGAGGAGTGGAGCATGTATAGAAATCCACATTCAAAACAAACTGATTAACTTTGCACTTTAAGTTCTCTCAAAAACAAATAGCAGCACTTGTAATTTTAAACAAAATAAACAGAGTGCAGGAGAACACTGATTTTAAAATTAGATGTTTGATCCATTTCTGAGATATTATTCAGAATGGCACCTTTAATTAAGACTCCAGATCCATCAGTGCAGCTTCACAGAGGTTCCTGTTACTAAATAATGAGGTGACATTAATACAGTGCTGCTGTATTACCACTGTTCAAATTCAATTAAAGAAATGTGGAAAAAAGGTGTGGGGATTAATCAATTTTACAGTCACAAGGACAGCAGCTATTCATTGTTATTGTCATATATCGTTATACATATATATATATATATATTGTTATACATGTGTTATAGGAGTGGGCTTTCTTCATTTATAACTTGCCGGGTCAAAACATTTTCCCAAGGATCCACACAAACCTGGACTATTATTAAAGAATGGGCCCCACTCAACTCTATACGCCTCTACAAGGCCAGTATGTACGAGCACGCTTGTATGGAAAAGCAGTTGAAGTTCCAAAAAATTAGACAGAATACAGTTATTGGTCAGTAAATTAGACTAAGTCACATCTCGTAGAAGAGAATTGTTCCAGGGCTCTGAAGAAAACTTTGTTACTGATGGAGTTAAGGTGTGTTAATTAGGGCTGGGTACCTTTCTATTTCTTCTGTCCTTCACAATGTTGGAATCTCTGCTGCATTAACCATTATGAAAACAACAAAAACAAGACCATAAATGACTTTCTGTTTGAGCAAAGCCAGTTTTATCATTTATTTGTGTGGGCATTGCCTTCTTTTCAAAGCTATTGTGGTGTCAAAACTTGCATTAATAAAAGGAAGATATTTTTTTCTTACAAGAACAAAATGACAGCCGTTTTGCATTTGGACAAAGAGAGAAAGTGGCGTGAGCGTGTCCTTAATGTTGTGTTCTGTGTTCAGATCCACCACAGTATGTCTGGGCAGATGGATGTTGCCCCAAATGACACAACATGTTGCCGAGGAAAAACATGCTACTGTTAAAAACTGTAGATGGACGCTTTGCAAAAAAATGTGGCTCTAAAACATAATTCTACCAACACAACATTGGCTTTCAGCTGCATTGAGTCGTAGACTGTGGAAGCCTCAATGTACAAAAATAGACACATTAGCATTAGACTGTAGCTCAAACTCAAAGCCCCACTAGTTCAGAGGTAAATTCTCTTTTACTGAAGCACTAACAACCAATTTATTCTTGAACAGTTGTGGTCAGTAACTCAAAATGGCCCAGAGAAATCCTCCCACGATCTAAAACGAAAAATATACACGATAACAGCTCTTTATTTCACCTCACACTCACACTTACTATGATTTGTATATGTATATATCAATACATTGCCCCTTCAATGCAAATGCCAGATACCATAATCTTGACTTTAACGCTGAATAACCTTCTTCACACTAAATGGCCGTCAGTCCGACAGCTGTTATGTCACACAGGCACAAGTCCATCCGGGGGCCCCTACTTTACAGATCTGAATATGTAAATCTCTTTGAATATGCATTTATGAATATGAGCTAACTCGCTGTTACAAGAGGGCAGCTGTTGTTGAGCAGTACTTTTACAAGGAAACATGTGTTGGCCCTGCAGCACGGGTTAACACTGGTCAGACAGGTGAAGGCGAGAGGCCAAGTGCTGTCCATTATGTCTGGACAATACCTGTAGGCCAGTGACCAAAGCACCAAATAACAGGAGAGTGCAAGAAGAGAGATTTGAGTTACAATAGCAGAAACCATGGGATTTGTGAGCGGCATTCATCACTGCTCCAGCTCTCTAAAGACTTGTATTTCCTATTAGTTAAATTTTTTATCTGCCTCCTACACTCTTCATCTGAAAGACAGGCTTCTGCCTCTGCACTGATTTCACTCACAGAAGAAACATCAACGCAAATGTGTTTCACAAAGTGTTATGCTGTCAATGTAAAGCGAAACATGGAGATTACCCAGGTGCATTGTAATGAACCATATGTGATATTAATACATCATGGAGTGAGTTCAAAGGTCATACAGTCTGTTGTTTATCACACTACACACGAGATTAGTTTAACATCCAAAACTAAGAATAATTATAATATAATAAGGTCGAGGATGAGGAAAGTGAACAAGATGAAGTTTGATTTATTAAGAAGAATATGAGAGAGAATGAGTGATTCTTTGTAGTAACACACTCGTGCAGGACATGCAGCTTTTAGACAACAAGTGCATCACAGCAGGATCCAAACAGAATCAAACCTCCATAAAACAGATGCTGATGATAAAACTGCGTGGAACAAACCATAGCCCATAAAACAAGCCCTAGTGAAAAAGATATAGCAGCAGTGTCACTTGAAGCCAAATAAACAAATTAAACTTCCATCGCCTTTTTAACTTTACTTAAAAGCATTTCTCAAATGAATGTGCTTAATGCTGCAGTCTTTCATGAACTAATACAGAGTATTATGTATAAGTATAATGTAACAGCGTGGTGTTAAAACACGCAGTGTTTTTGTTATATCACACAATGGAGAGGCAGATTTAATCCCGCATTCAGTGTGAAAGGAGCGCTCTTTCTGAGTCCAAGTCCGGCTCAGGTCAGGAGCAGCTCCGCGGACCAGGCAGAAGCTCAGAGCCCGGAAAGTTCAATAATGGAACCAAACTTTTGATCTGCAGGTGAAGTATGGACGTGTTTTTAGTAACTGGTTAAAAGAACCCCATCATCCCGGGAGCACAAAGCTCTGTGCGTGAATGAACCAGGACATTTAAGACACAAAAACATAGGCGACTTTACGCGTAAACATGGAAACAGTTTCTGTGAATGTTTTTAGAAAATATGCACAATTGCTTCCGACGACAATGCCGCGTTCTCGCTGCGTGTTGCAGAGTTTGAGAAGTTGTTCCGCACAAACATGTGATTTCGGTACCAACGTGAACCTAAATTTCCTACAAACTTTTGGTCCGTCACCTCCAAAGGTGATCGGAGGGAGGGGTGCAGGCGCGCGCGGGACCGCACTCACGCTCCAAAATAAAAGCACTTTAGTTTTGCAAAGTTGCTCTTAACCCTCGTCGCGCCCCCTCGCCCCTGAACAGAACAAGCAGGTATAAAGTGTAGGAAGAAAAGACGCGAGCCGCACGCGTTGCACTTACTTTTCTCTCGCTTGGCTATCGGAAGGGACGACAGCTCCTTTACCTTTGGCGTACATGCTGGATTCTGTTTTAAGACTTTTGCCCCACTCAACACCTGTCAAAGAAAGCAGCCAGGAAAACGCTCCATCTCCATAGCTACCCCTTTAGTGTTTTTCCTCCCTCCCCCCGTCTTCTCCCTCCTCCCTCTGCCTCCCTCCGCCTGCCCTCCCGCGCGCCGTCCTCCTCCTTCTCTCTCCCTCCCTCTCTGCGCCTCGCTCTCTCTCTCTTTCTCTCTCTTTTTTTACATCTCCAACATTGGCCACAAATCAGGCACAGTTTCTATTGGGGGGACTTGAAACCGTCCTCTGTTGGATTTTTTTCCCTCCTCAGCCGCTGTTCCGCAGGCTGGCTCGTCCTCCCGCCACTGTGCGGATGGTGGGGGTTTCTTAAAGGGGAACGCACATTTCTTGTTTACTGACCTCAGAAACATAAGCAGAGCAGGGCTGGCCAGAGACCAGGCCCTGCTCTTTGGGCAGCTCATTTCAGGGCAATCGTTATCCGCTGGTCTTCATATGGCAACAGTATTTCATACGTATAGAAATTCACAGAACTAGTCCTATCTTTTCCTTATCACACTTTTTCAACTCGCTCAATTTGGGTTTGGATAGTGATGAAAAACACATAGGTATTGAAGATCAGCACTAAAGACTTAGGGTCTTTTTCACTGGAGCAGTCACAGTAACTTGGCAAGTTGTGCATCAAATGGCCTTTAGTACAAACTGCAATAAAGTGAATGGTTTTAGCTGCGAGTGAGGAAAGTTTCTTGCTTAAGGACACAACTAAGTTTTCTTCCTCCAACCTTAATAAATATTTTAAGATGTGTCCATCAGTGTTCTGGTCAGTATAGTGGCTGCACTGTCAAAGTTTATACTCCACAATTCAATTCACAGAAAAGGAAATGCACCTCTTGCACCTCCATTTGGCCCCATGGCCTGCTCTCTTTACACCACCTACTGAGAAGAAAATGCAGACTTTTTGGTGGCCCCAAATTTAAACGTGTTCTTATTTAAACGTGTTCTTATTTAATAACACTCTTGTGCCACTCAGTGGCCAAGTGGTTGGCACATGTCAGTCTTCATCTGCAGCCGCAGCATCGTGAGTTTGATTCCAGCATCGACAATTTGCTGAATGTCCTCATTTCACACTGTCTAATAAAGCCTACGGGCCAGAAACACATACTTAAACGTACACGGCCTGTTCAAACAAAAAAAGTCGCCACTTGGATTTCAAGCAAATACAGTAGGTTCTCTTCCCACTAGATAACTGCAGCTGGGTGATGATCTTTCAGCCTCAACACGGTGTTTGAACCTAAATAATGCAGTGAGTGTCTTTTCATTTCTGAAACAACCATGAGGAAAGACAAATCCCATGGTCATGGAAAAGATGTCAGTGTGTTTGAGAAGGTTCAAGTCATTGGCATCAAGCAGAGAAAACATCGAAGGAGAAGTAGAAACTAATCTCCTCCAGATCTGAACCCCAGTGAGAGAGTTTGGAGCTGGAGAAGGCTTTGTGTAGCGGTCACTCTCTCCATCATCGACACAAGATCAATCTGTGAAAAATACTGCATCACTGCATGGAAACACATATTCTAATATTGCAGAAGCTTGTTTAAACTAAGCCACAGCGAATGTGTGCAGTTATCAAAGCTAAAGGCACTATTAGTGGTCCTTTTTTTCTGTGGTACTGGCTGTGTAGATTTGGTATATATATTTCAATTCTACACTTTTCTATTTGTCTAAGTAAGAGTCAAAACTACACATGAGTATCTTGTCACTGCTGTTGACCCATTATTGGTTTTGCAATGGCTGTTTTTGCTTTCATCTTCTAAACCACAAAAAGTAGCCTGTGTATTTATGTGTTATTTATGCCCCCCAAAGCCAGAGATCAGTATTTTTTGCCAGCCAGGGCCGGCTTTTGCCTTGGTTTTATGTGGGATCAGTGTTGGGATGCTTTTTTTCCTCAGCTGTGATGACCTGCCGTCTGCCTGCATCAATCCCCTTTCAGCAAACTTAATGGAGTGCAACAGTGGTGAGACTTATGTGACACATTGTTTTGTGCTCAGTCGCACCACTCTCACCCGCCGGACCTCTTCATCAGCCTGCCCGTACTACACTTCCTGCCTTTTAGCCTGGGTCATCCGCACAGGTCACCAAATACACCAAAACGCCTTTTCACCCACTGTTGACACGTGCGGGCGCTCATTAATCACCAGCAAATTGAATAACGACTTTATCTAATTGTCATATTGAGTTCTGGTTTATGAGAGCTCAGAGATTTATCTGACTGGCAACAGCATCTCCGAGCAGCAACAGAGATGCCATCCTTGGTTATTCTGTTATGGAAAAGGAAAAATGTATGTGCTTTCGAGAGCTTTGAGTTAATTAACACCGTCTGCGGTCAACCCAAGAGAGGCTTAAGCAGTCTGTTTACAAAATGAGTTCAGTTTGGCGTATGTGTTTTCGCGTCGCAAGTTCTGACGAGATCTTTAGCTTGATTCCTTGTTAACAAAATGGGAGATCGAGTATTATAAGTCATTACATCTTTGACACTGCAGTGACCCGAGAGCAGCCGACTTTCGCTGGCACTCTCACACCTCTGACTCCAATTACAAAGCAGCTGTAGGGAGGTGGCACTACGCTTGTTCGCCATCACCCCATGTGATCAGCTCGGGCTAACAGCATCACGATTAGCTACTCTTAGATTAGCATCCCTTCAGAGGTCGCCATCGCAGTCAATCATCTGCATCCTTCTGACCCTCTGCATCTCATACGGATTAACAACTATCTATACATCTTCCACTTTGGGCTCCACTTGCTTTGCCGTTCGTCCTCTATATTTAGGTCAAAACTCAAAATGATTCTATCTCTGAATTAGACTTAAACATCTTCAGCTCAGCGCTCTGTTTCAGGTCCACTGTTTGTGTTCCTGTTGCACATTCTCGGCCCATTGTCTTGAGTTTCTTCCTTTATTTCTGTTTGAGAGTTTTGAAAGAATTGGTGAGGAAAATGTCTGAAGAATCAATACTTTTGTTGTATATTTCAAATAAATGTTATTATGATAAATCACTATTTTCAAAAGTTGTATTTAAAGAGCCAAGGTTCTGACTATTCACTCTGGATAAAGGATGATTAAATACAGACTTGACCCCTAACAATGACTCACCCTTGTAGTAATATAAAAACGTGTTCTTCTGTCTTGGATGTCAGAAGTAAGTCATATTGATGATGAACTGACAATGTTCTGAAATTTGGTGCAAGATTTAAGGCTTTCACATTAAAGCTTTTTTTACTGCAAATCTTCAGGTTTTGCAGAAGCAGTTATGGATTTATGTCAGTGCTGCTTCCCAGTTTCAGTGTTTTCACCGTCAAAGTAAACCCATGACATTTCGGCTCAGTTCAACAGAGGAATTCCCCCTTCCCACAAATCATCCCGGGCTGGACACTGTCACTCCTTCACAGTGGAGTCTGCTGTCACCACGAGCAGTGTTTGTATGTGTGACACTGCTCCAAAATCAACCATACTTTGAGTCCACACCCTTCATTCTGGATGAGTCAGTCATGCCGCTGACCCCAAACACCTCACACTTCACTCCCTGGATGAGAAGATTAACTTTAAACACTGGTTTGGATTAGAAAGAATCAGCAAGTTGATGACTTCTAAAATAAAATCACAGAGGCAAAGAATCTAAATTTGATTGTCTGGTGAAATCCTTCCTACTTTTTCTTAGAACGGAGTTTTTGGGACTTTCGCTGTAAAGTCTTTTGCTGATCTAGTAATAGCTTTGGAAACACACTTCTCAAAAGAGGGAGATGTTTCCTCTCTAGAAAACTCTAACTCAAGCCTCATTCAAAACAAAATACACAGTAATGTATTTCACATTAGTTTCATGGACTTTATAAATGTCTTTTTTTTCTCTTTTAGACGTTACGTTTGTTTTGAGCAGATCATGCATTACTCTGACCGGCAGTCCACCTGTCAATCACGCTGATTGGAATGCTGGGATAAAACAATGTTCCAGAGCTTGTCTTTGCATAGAATAGAAAGTGTGATTTGTCCTGGCAAAAAATACAACTAACCTAAACCTACTTGTATAACATGAAAAATGAGCAATGTATGGCTAAATGTATTGCCTCAGCAGCATTAAAAGATGGGTCAAATGCAAAGTACTCATCCTCCACTTTTTCAACTCTGCCCTTCCAACTCGTTTGGGAGTAGTGAGTCAGGACATGTGGCCCAATCTAGCAGATGAGATCAAGTTAGAAGAATGGAATGTTGTGAAAGACAATTCTCATACACTACACAGACAGTGGTCCTAATGTTGTGTCTGATTGTAGGTCATCTTATTCTTCAACAATTGTCTTTCACTTTTATTCTTTAAAGTACAATAAACAGAAGCCCTCTGCCTGGAGTTACCTTCATACACATCTTTGTGCTGCTTCTCTGATTCTGCTGCTTACGCAACCTCTGTCCCAAATTTAAACCTGTCTATGTGCCGTTATGTGTTAGCCTGTCTGTCTGTGCTGACCAGCTGTTGTTTCTGCCCTGGCTTCCTGTCGGTTTGTCTCTTTTCATTTGCGTCATTTCACTTTTGGTCACCAAGTTCAGCCGCTCCATCCCCCCACCCTTACCCACCCCTTCATCTGACACCCGGCTTCTGTAGAAACCGAGAAACACTGCCACATAATGAGACACAAAACCTCCACTTTTCACCAGCCTTGTCGGCAGATACAGGGTGCACATAAAAGAAGTCATAATAAGATCCATCTCCTATATCTTTGAGGAGCAGCCCCGTAAAAATGTTCAAAGTCATTGCCAACTTTGAAAACACTATTCCCCATATTGGATTTGACAACAAAAAAGAATTAGTGGCACCAGGCATCTGTGTTAAATTTGGCTCTTTTCTTCTTTAACTGGTACTGCTCCTATATAAACTTTAGATCAAGCAGCAGAGAAAATCTCCTTGCTGTAAATTCAGTGTCACGTCTTCGGACGATTAGCCATAAATAAAGCTTAAAAACTCAATTCAAAGGGAAGTAAGTGAATAAATATTAACAATGAGGTGTCTGCGATGTTTCAAAGATGGATAAAATCTGAGATGTTGTCCATCCATTATAGTGAAAACCTGGCATTTGAATCCAAAGCATTTCAATGCTACTGTTTATATTTCTCAAGAGGTTCAGTTTGTGTCAGAGATGAAGTAGTTCCTTAAAGTCCCAAACTCGGACTTATGGCTTGTTTTCCAAGTCATTTCCGAGGCTTATGACTCGACTTGAACATAATGACTGAAGACGGGACTCGACCTGAACATAATGACTGAGGACTTGGGACTCGACTTGAACATAATGACTGAAGACGGGACTCGACCTGAACATAATGACTGAGGACTTGGGACTCGACTTGAACATAATGACTGAAGACGGGACTCGACTTGAACATAATGACTGAGGACTTGGGACTCGACTTGAATATAATGACTGAGGACTTGGGACTCGACTTGAACATAATGACTGAAGACGGGACTCGACTTGAATATAATGACTGAGGACTTGGGACTCGACTTGAACATAATGACTGAAGACGGGACTCGACTTGAATATAATGACTGAGGACTTGGGACTCGACTTGAACATAATGACTGAAGACGGGACTCGACCTGAACATAATGACTGAAGACTTGGGACTCGACATGAACATAATGACTGAGGATGGGACTCGACTTGAACATAATGACTGAGGATTTGGGACTCGACCTGAACATAATGACTGAAGACGGGACTCGACCTGAACATAATGACTGAAGACGGGACTCGACCTGAACATAATGACTGAAGACTTGGGACTCGACTTGAACATAATGACTGAGGACTTGGGACTCAACTTGAATATAATGACTGAGGACTTGGGACTCGACTTGAACATAATGACTGAAGACGGGACTCGACCTGAACATAATGACTGAAGACTTGGGACTCGACTTGAACATAATGACTGAGGATGGGACTCGACTTGAACATAATGACTGAGGATGGGACTCGACTTGAACATAATGACTGAGGATGGGACTCGACTTGAACATAATGACTGAGGACTTGGGACTCGACTTGAACATAATGACTGAGGATGGGACTCGACTTGAACATAATGACTGAGGACTTGGGACTCGACCTGAACATAATGAGGACTTGGGACTCATAATTCGCATAAAGCAGAAGGAAACTGTACTATATCAGATGCAAAGTACATTATTGTCTAAATCTTGTGAGTTAGACATTTAAATGTATTTTTAAAGTGGAAAAGAGTGGGACATGATCTAAGTTCATAGTGTTCCAGAAATCTATTATTTTAACAGATTGAAGAAACATTTCATTGTAATTGTTCTACATTTCTTTTTTGTAAACATCTCTAAGTTCATATTGTCTATCTGTGATTTTGAACATGTTCTGTAATGAAGATTGTTTTTATCTTTAAAATGATTTTCAGTGTGTAGAGCTCGACTAAATCATAGAATTTCTATTTTTGAAGGTTTATAAATAGTGCCGGTATATCAATTGTAGTATAAATCCAAACTCTATTATTTTGACTAATGCGCAGTACAGTGTGTCCTGTCTGTGTTTCTGGCAGATCCCTCACTTTTTCACAATAAGATTGAATTAGCTGAAGAAGTGATGACTTGCAATTGAGAATAAATTATTGTTAATGTCCCTCATCAAATGTGTCAATGCCAAGTGTGTTTCCTGCCTAACGCCCAGTAAGGTTACAAATGCACCAAATGCTACTTATAATTATTATTTTAAATTCTCAGATCTCATCTTGATTCACTTTTCTATTCTAAAGATTGTTCTGAGAAGTTTCCTGTTTTTTTCCCCCAGTCTCATCAATATTTGTACTACTTTTGTCACAGATCATTCACTTTTGAAAATCAATACTACTTTTGTCTAGCTTGAATTTTAATTTGTTCTAAAACACATATAAGGGCCTCAAAAGTCAAGATTCTCCAAGATCCTGGTTACTACTAGCACTTAACACGTGTTTACTGGAGAACTTATGTTTGGTAGACATTATGGATTGGAACAAAACAGTTAATAAATCATACACATTATAATAGTTTTAGATATTTATCATAATGTGTCTATTATTTCCTGGATCTTCCCAAAAAAACATTTCCTGTATTTTGATTCGCACGTCCCAAATGTTTGGTGCGCTCCCGAAACATTGTGATTACGCATTACAAAGCCACGATGTTACATTACGTTGATTTCAAATGCCATCGTCTATGAGCTGCTTTTAATGGACGCTTCACGTTTGTATCATGGATCTCAATGATGTCTTTGATTCCCTTTGCGTGCGGCACATCAGCCAGATTACACCCCGTCTGTAGGGTTCTTTACATATTCTGATTAGCCACGTATGTAATTAGACTGATTGTGGTGTAAAGATAACAGATGTCGTCCTTCACTTTTACAATGTGGCTTGATACATTGTCCCTGTACCTTTAAGGAGCAGTGGAGAGGTGCAGTGGTGAAAAAACCCTGTAGAACAGAGAGTAAAGGGGGAGGAGGCAGCTGTGGTGGTAATGTTCTTCTTCTGCGTGTGGGAAGTGGCACCACAGAAAATACACTCGTCTCCAAACATGTTTTTTTTCTAGCATTGTCAAATTATTATGCTAAACTAAGTATTTACTGTTTTTTCAAGTTTTAATGAAAACAATTAAAATCACCCAAAACACAGAATATGACCCAGAGAGTGAACAAATTAAATTAAATAGAAGACGAAAATCCCACGAGTCCCACTTAGTAGAAAAAGATTCAAATTAATTTTTTTTATCAATCAAAAACCAACAATGGATTTTTTTTTTTTTTTCAGTTTTAAGAATGTCAATAATTATGTTGGTTCAGTCCTTGGTTGTGTCCCTTTATTGTGTCCCTGAACATAATTCTGAGGTCAAGTGGGACGCCAATGCTAAAGACAATCTGCAGGGCTTTGTCATTTCAGACTGATCCAGGTATTTTCAAGTTAGATATTTAAAGGGGACATATGCAAAATCTACTTTCATAAGCGTTTAATCTTGTTACAATAGTGTTTCCTCATCACTATCTTACTCTAGGCTACATCGTGTGTGATTCATGCCTGTTTGAGTAATCCTGTATTGTCCTGCCCCTGAGGTTCGAGTGCTCAGAAATGTCTGTTTTCACCTACCCCTATCCCCGCCCACTTTCCTATATTTAGTTACAAATATTTGTAAGAACATGATTACATGTTAAACAAGTAGAGTTCTAAAATGTCACATTTTCAAGATTAAAATGAAACTGAATCAAGATGAGGTCTTGGCATGCTTGGACCAAGTGGAAGAGGATGATTTTCCTGCAATTTTCTATAACTAGCATTTAAACCACAGCATGTTAGATGCTCTTAAAGACAATGACTCTTGGATGAGAGTCGAAACGTCTATTTTTTCAAACTGAGTCCAGATGACTACAACTGAAGCTTTTTCTACTTAAAGATGCTGTATCTTATTTTTTCTTAAAATGTCAAGAACAAAACTAATGCATTTTAAATTATTTGCAGCAGTCTAAGTGCCACTTACCTAATGTGTTCCCAGCATCCTAAACATTCATCACAATGAGTTTATAAGCGCTTTTCACATCTTTTTTGACAACTTTTGCCGTCACGGTAAAGCTAACATACATTAGCATGCTAACGACACACTTCCTGTTTTGTAGAGAGTAAAATGCTCTATAGTTAGATAGAATACGAGGATATTTTTACCGTATATGTGTACTGGGGTAAAACAGATTTTACTTTATTACATGCAAAGAAATCGGGTACAGGCCCTTTAATGCAAGCCTCTTTCCAGGCTTGTTATTGAGCCCAGATGGTTACATTGATGGGTGGTAGATGAATGTAAAAGCAATTGTAAAAACAGCAATAGTAGATGTGACACCCCAAGTACTTTAGCAATACCATCATTTCTTGTGATAGAACGAACAGCGCTTTTTTTTTTTTTTCTCCCAGTGTGGTTTCCTGCTTAGCTTCAGTCAGGAACCACAAACAGCTACAGGCCCAACCCAACAGAAACATGTGGTTGCATCCTGTGCCTACTCCTCACTCTCTTCCCTCCATTATCCACTACGCTCCCCGCCTCGCCATCCTCTGCCACCGCGATAAACTGGCTTCCTCTCACACGGGAGTCTTGTATTACCACAGCATCTTTGAGCCAAGCCAGCGCGCACTATGAGAAGAAGCTGGATTGCGGTGCTATGATGATCCCCTGGTTCTGCTGTGATGAGGGACAGCCCACTATGGTGACAGCCCAGCACGCGCCACTCAACCGCTACCAGTTAAATTGCATCATCAGACTACAGGCAGGCCAAGAAACATGCCCACAGACATGCCAAGCCAAGGCACCTCGCCTCCTCCTCGCCTCAACTCTCTCGATACAAGGATCTCTGCAAGTCCTTTGTTACATTTTCTTTCCTTTTTTTTTTTTTTTCAAAACATGCACGTGCAGGCTTGCCAACGTGTGTGCCCACGTTGGTTTGGAATCACCATCAGTCTATGCTTTATGTCTCCCACACAAAGTCGTACCCTGCTGCCAGTCGACACGAAGCTCTGTGACCTCCCACTGCCCCGGGCCCCATGTGTGTGTGTGTGTGTGTGTGTGTGCGTGTGGGTGTGCGTGTGGGTGTGCGTGTGCGTGTGCGTGCGCGTGCGTGTGCGTGTGCGTGTGTGTGTGTGTGTGTGTGTGTGAGAGAGCAGAGGAGGGGGAGGGGACTAAAGCAGACGGGTAATGGGGGTTGTCACACCAGGGAGTCAGAGGCAGAGACGCTTGTGTATCCGCCGGTGCTATTATGAACATTCACGCCCCGAGTCCTCAGTGACAAAGACAGGGAATGGTAAACGATGAATTCAATCTGACTACTTTGTTTGAGAAGTAACATCTTCTCTGTTGGAGAACCTAAACAAAAATATGACATTGAAACTAGTGGAATAAACGCACGAAAAGAGATCTAGTCAAGTTGGTGTACGAATATGTTAGAATGATAATTTGTGTGATTATTTATTTATATTCTAATCAAATTTATTCTCGGGCCTTGTTCCCCAAGAGGCCAACTGAGCAGGATATATGACTTTTCTGTAGTGAGAGACATTGCAAGAAAAGATCTAAGATGCCTGCCACCAGGGTCTGTAATGGAACAAATTGGTAGTCTTCAAAATTTTGATTTAATACAAAAAAACTAAACCAATCCAAATTAAAAAGTTACAGCTCTATAAGCACTAAATTGGCTGAGACCAATAAAACATACAGATAATGCAGATGCCAGTGGTGGAAAGTACAAAAGTTATTTTTTACTTTTACTTCACCATATTTGAGAGCAAGTGTGTGTACCTTCTAGGTAAGGCAAGGCAAGGCAAGTTTATTTGTAGAGCATATTTCATACACAAGGCAATTCAAAGTGCTTCACACAGCAGGAAAAATGCATTAAAACCCCAAAGAACTAAATTATTAAAAAACAAACAAAAAAAAAAACACCTAGCCGCAAAGGGTAACGTGTTTTCGGAGTCCAACTCCTTTTTAAATCCTTTTTAAATCAATCCAACTGATTGTCTAAACTAATGAAATCACATAAAAGAGAAGAGTGCAAATAAAAATCCTTTCAGGCATATGCGCAGCTAAACAAAACAGTTTTTAGCTTAGATTTGAACATTGTCAGAGTAGAAGCCTGTCTCACATCTTCAGGAAGACTGTTCCAGATTTTAGCTCCATAAAACTGAAACGCAGATTCCCCACGTTTAGTCCTGACTCTGGGCACCAGCAGGAGGCCGGTCCCTGAGGTCCTCAGAGTCTGAGATGGTTCATATGACACTAACATGTCCAAGATGTACTTTGGTGCTAGGCCATGGAGAGACTTGTGCACAAGCAGAGCTGCTTTAAAGTCTATTCTCTGAGCCACAGGGAGCAGTACAGAGACCTGAGAACAGGACTAATGTGATCGTACTTCCTGGTTCTGGTCAGGACCCGAGCAGCAGCATTCTGGATCCTACTCCACTACATCTGTCTGACTGAAAAATAAAAACTACTATTCATGTGATTTGAGGTGTTTTTTAAAAAAAATTATGCTCTGACCAAGCAACAAGTCTAAAAACATTGAACATTTTGGATTTTATTTTTTTGTAATTTTCACATTTCACTCTCATGAAAAATATGCACAAAATACTTTTAACTTTAAAAGTAACATTTTAAATATGTACTTCAATATTTGACTTAAGTAAACGTTTAGAATGCCAGATGAACAAAAGAATAGTGGCATTCGCACTCGACCTTTACCTTTAGTCCTAACGTGGAGTTCTTTTGGTCCTGGTCCAACGCTGGTTCAGTCCCAAATTCCATGAGGCATTGGTCCAAGTGTGACTGCATCCTAAGTGTGTATCATATTAAACAGATTGACTTTGGTAGATATTGGTAGATGCCCTTCCTTACACAACCCAGTCTTGGCTTGGGCACAACATTTAACGACATATGACTGCAATAATTTATATAGCAAAAATAATCTGGAAGAACAGCATGGATCAAAAAATGGGTAAGCGTGGGCAGAATGATCACACTGCATAAAACATCCCTTTGTCAATCCTAACACTGGAAACGTGTGCATTCTGGTTAAAACATTGGACTGGAGCGTTTCAAAATTCTTATGAAGCATTAATGAGGTCAGCAAAGGGACAGAGGATGACAAGAGAGCTGGAGGTACACTTCAGGCAGTGGGTTACAGTGGGTGGCCTGCAGTCTACAGTAGGAGGCCGGCTCTACAATGTGAACAATAGCACACAGAAAGTAAATATCATTCTTTCACACCCACCTTAAGTGAAAAGAAAACACTGAAGAGCTCCCAAAATAGCCAGAGTGGGATGATATATGCACAGCTGGCAGTGATGTAAGGAGAAAAAAGTGAAAACCATCAAATACTGACTATGTTTCGATGTAATCAGATTTGATTTTTGTTTACATTTTACACGGTGTACCGACTTTTATCTGGTTTAAAACCCCTCGCCATGTAAACCCCTGCACTGTAGAAAAAGAAACGGAGGAAAAAAAACAACTTCAAGTCTAAGAGAGGACAGCGGGAATGGCGCGCTGCAGCTTTTGTCTCAGTGTGCGCCAGTGTGAAGATTCAGATCAGAACCGAGGCATCGCAACGGGACGCCTCGCAAACCCCACTGCGGGCTCCATCTACCGAGGGGGGAATTTAGCAAACGCTCACCGGGGCTTCTCCTACATCCCTGCCGCACTTTCAATGGAAGCGGCAATGGATAAAAAAAAAAAAAGTTGGATGTTTTTTTTGTCGTAACTGGATGTATCTATGTCTTGTGTGAGCCTGGCAGAAAATAGGTTGACGTGACCTACATATGCAAGTGGCTTCTTATTAGCATACGCCCATATTTTACGCAGAAACACACGTGTGTAAGAGGCACGGCAGATAACACTGACTTGTGTCCTGGAGAGAGCCAAGGAGGAGGCTATTTACATTATTTGCATACTGTCCTTTGTTTGACTTCAATGCCACTAGCACAGATGGCACGCGCTCTCTCTCTCTCACACGCGTACAAGCCGAAAAGTGGACGTAATGGTTTAAAAATACTGTCAACAACCTCCACTGGTGAGGATTACGCGGTAAACATTGTACAGCTAAACAGGATCGTCACATGTTGATGCAGCATGGGCAGCATTAGAGCAGATTAATCCATATTAGCGTGGTTAATGCTACAGATGTGAGGGCACAGAGAAATATGGGCCAAAAGTCAGTCATGAATCACAACACCATGAGCGGCATTGGAGGACGCTGGGTGAGTTTAAATTATGACCACGATTGTGATTATTTGATGAAGAAATTCACAGCAAACACGCAATGACCTCACTGAAATCTGCCTTTATATCAACAATGTTCTTTCAGCCAGAGATATTATCAGTTGCTGTATGCGCATTGTATTTGAAAATCCTGTACATATTTTGCATGCCTCTATTTTACCATAATTCATATATTTCTTTGCAATTATTATTGTTATTATTATTTTGCGTTGCATTCACGAGACTTCACAATATCTAGTGACCATATAGGCTGATGGGAATCTAGGACCGTTGCCATAGGGATGAGCAATTTCACAATTTCAAACAAAATATTCTAACTTGTAAATGGAAAAAAAAGTCCCCATAATGTTGCATAAAATTGGAAACTGAAATTTGCTGTTTAACTGTCAGATTATGGCATATCTCTGTCATTACTGGGCCTATTCACATGAAACAAAAACTGGCACAAAATTCAACAGCTTCTCAGTCAGCACAAAAAAAAACAAAGGCAAAATTGAATTCAACTCCAAAGATGTGATTGTTGTTAGTTGAAAGGACTTTAAAACATGACATTATGAGAATATGACAAGTTTGTGGATCCAAACCCAAACAAATAATGATACGGTTCAATGTTTGTGGATTTCTGTTATGGATGATTCTTTCAAAAACTGTGTATCTCTTATGGAATTACACAGGCCCCGCTCCCCATTTGACATTACGACATCAACCAAATCTAGAACGTGAACACAAACTAAAAACTGCACTGATTCTGTGTGAAACAATGTAAACAACTGTCCATTTCTCACCAACAGTGACAAGCCATTTTTTCTCTGCAGCAATTCTAGAAATAATCTTAATGTTCAGCGTCGTACAATCTTCTTCCAAACACCAATAAATAAACAATGTATAGGATTGAATAAATACGGATTTGGAGGAGGATGTTTGGGGGAGCTGAAGTCATTAGAGGATCACTGCATTTGATCACGTACATGTCTGGAGACCAAGTCAAATGTGTCAGAATACTCGAGACAGTCCTTGATTTATTTCAATAGGTTTGCTCTATTTATAAATGCCTTTTCCAATGTGGTGACTCACAATGTCTGGTTCCAGTCTTTTGGGGAGGATCTGTACCAAACAATGACCACACACTTTTCATTGTAGCTGCTTAATCATCATCTGGTAGAACAAGGTGTTCGAAACTTGCATCAGGGGACAGACATCGGAACAAAACAACCAAAACAAAAGGTGCCACGGAGAATGTATCATATTTTAGGAGTAAAGTCTGCGTCATCGGCTCAGGTTGTTTACCAAGAGCCTCGAATCTGCCCGTGTGTGTGTGCGAAATGAGAAAAAGTGTGTGCCCTTTTGAGCCATTGGTCCCTCTTTTCCTTGCGAATAAATATGCACAGCACATCTAGTGTTTGTACTTAGGCAAAATAGATGGCATTGCTGGTGAGCAAAACATCTATCATTTTGTGCCTCTGATTAATAGTTGTCCTGGGGATGGCTGCACTGCAACGAGAGAGGGGGAGAGAGAGGGAGAGAGAGAGAGGAAGAGGGAGAGGGAGGGAGGGAGAGAGAGAGAGGGGGAGAGAGAGGGAGAGAGGGGGAGAGAGAGGGGGAGAGAGAGAGAGGAAGAGGGAGAGGGAGAGGGAGGGAGGGAGAGAGAGAGAGGGGGAGAGAGAGGGAGGGAGGGAGAGAGAGAGAGGGGGAGAGAGAGGGAGAGAGGGGGAGAGAGAGAGAGGAAGAGGGAGAGGGAGAGGGAGGGAGGGAGAGAGAGGAAGAGGGAGAGGGAGGGAGGGAGAGAGAGAGGGAGAGAGGGGGAGAGAGGGGGAGAGAGAGAGAGGAAGAGGGAGAGGGAGAGGGAGGGAGGGAGAGAGAGGGGGAGAGAGAGGGAGAGAGGGAGAGAGAGGGGGGAGAGAGAGAGAGAGAGGGGGGAGAGAGGGAGAGAGGGAGAGAGAGGGGGGAGAGAGAGAGAGAGAGGGGGGAGAGAGAGAGAGAGAGGGAGGGAGGGAGAGAGAGAAAGAGGAAGAGAGGGGGAGAGAGAGGGAGAGAAGGAGAGAGGGAGGGAGAGAGAGAGAGAGAGAGAGAGAGAGAGGGAGGGAGAGAGAGAGAAAGAGAGAGAGGGAGGGAGAGAGAGAGAGAGAGCGGGAGGGAGGGAGAGAGAGAGGGGGGGAGAGAGAGAAAGATAGAGAGAGAGAGGGAGAGGGAGAAAGAGAGAGAGAGAGAGAGAGAGAGAGAGAGAGGGAGAGAGGGAAAGAGAGAGAGAGAGGGAGAGAGAGGGAGAGAGGGAAAGAGAGAAAGAGGGAGAGCGAGAGGGAGAGAGCGAGAGGGAGGGAGAGACAGAGAAAGAGAGAGAGAGAGAAAGAGAGAGAGAGCGGAACAGAGAGAGGAGGGAGAGAGAAAGAGAGGCTGGAGGGAAATAAAGCAAAAGAAAGAAAAAAGACAAGGATGAAGAGATAGCGAGAAAGAGGGAGAGAGAAGGAGAGGGAGTGGGAGAGAGAGAAGGAGAGGGAGGGAAAGAGAGAGAGGGAGAGAGAGAGAGAAGGATGAAGAGAGATAGAGGGAGGGAAAAAGAGAGAAAGAAAGAGAAGGATTAAGAGAGAGATAGTGGGGAAAAGAGCGCGAGAGAGAGAGAGAGAGAGAGAGAGAGAGAGAGAGAGAGAGCAGCGTCTCTCAAATGTTTGAACAAGTGAAAAAGAGATACGTGGATATTGTTGTGTTGTTGTTTATAGTCGTTAGGGACGAGACACATTTCCCAGATGAGACACGAGACACGAGACAAGAGAGTTTGACATAATTTATGATAAATAAGTGAGATCCAGTTCACAATGTTTCTGTCGTTGTAGCACTGGAGCTACAGCTCACACCAGCGCTCGACCCTCTGATGTCCAAGCCCAATATAAACACCTAAATAAAGACACAAGATTAAAAAAAATGCCATTTGTAATTAAAAATGAATGATATAATAGAAATAAAGGCTGTTAACCTCCCCTAATATCACATGATTCTGAAATTTGAATGCACATGATTTTGCCCATTTAAATCCCTGTAGAGGAAGAGGACACATGCACAAGAAGACCTAACCCGGGAGATTTACCCTGTAACAACGCTGGTTTCCTGCATTTCATTTCAAACACATTTAACCGAGAACCTTCTATTCTACATCAAGAAGCAGGTTTCTCGTCACTCAGAGAAAAAAGAGCCAAAACTTCGCACAGACCTCAAATTTTAACCTTGACGAGCACATTTCTTCAGAGGACTTCCATCGCTCTCGTCCTCTTCACCTTAAAACCTGGACAGAATTGTAGTAATAAACACTGAGAGCCGTCGTTGCATATCACACATTTCGCTACATATTGTGGTCTTTTGTCCTTGATGCAAAGTTCTCGGTCCAATCGCGTTCACTGATGAAGCGTCGCGAACAGACGTTGATGGATCGATTTCTTATTTTACTTTTGAGCTCCTCGCGTTAGCATGCACGACCTCCGGCACAGTCCATCACGAGACAATGGATGTTGTGTTCTTCCCCACGTCAGGGTCAAGGAGACATCTCTACATCGTTGTTTTACATATACGATAACAAATCACAGCAACGTGTCGCGCATTGTTTTCTACAAATGAGCCGAGAGCGAAGCGCGAGTGAAATACCGTTTGTGGAGCAGCAGAAAACTCACAGATGTCGCTAGCCATTTTCGCTTGAACGATACATCACCTTAAATTGGCCTTAAGGAGGAAGCCATGTCGAAAACCCCTCGATTTGAAATGCTACTGTCACAAGCCCCGATATAACCTCAAACCGCTGCTGCGCAAACGAGTTGCTAATTTGTGATTTTGCCCGTCTTTTGGTCGGTCTTTCGTTTCTGTGGGAGTTTGGTTTTCTCGGATTCACCCATCGCAACTAAAAAGCTCAATCATATTTAAAGACAAAATCAGGCCATCGTCTTCTATTTTAATGACCTACTCACCCATGAACTCATTTACATGACTGAGAATCGGGCTTCCTTCCTCCAAAAAAAAAAAAAAAAAGACAAATCAGTCACGCTTTGTGGACTCTAGAATAAGACGGAGGGGCCTTGCCAAGCGGAGGGTCTGAGCCAACGTTATTGTAGGAATATATCGATAATGAGGAGAAGACTGTGGAGTCAAGCTTCCGATGCCAGCAATTGTCCATGTAGATAAATCAGAAATAATTGCCCGGATCCCAGGATTTCCGAGCCGCACAATGCAATACTATCAGACATCAGTCACTTTGCAGTCTTTGCGGGTCACGGCTTAAAACAATGGAAAACGTAAGACAATTGTTAGGTTTTTGGACAAAGAGACAACGTTTTTAAGCGTAATTTTGATCATCCGAGAATGGTTCATCTTCATTTAACGATCGGCTTTAATGCAGTTGTCTCGATCTATGATCCGCGAAGATGACAAAATGTGGGGAATATCTGGGATTTTTGGTCCAAATCAAGGCGATGTCAGTGGTAATGGCAAACAAGACAGTGTGAGCCCGTTAGGGCACTACATGCTGTTTCTAACTGTCAATTTGTTTCACAATGTCACAGAAGATACAGAAAAGTGTCTCTTGAAACCAAAAACAAGAAAAAACTATCTCGATTGTGTAACAGTTTCTGAACAAAAACAGAAATGTGTGTGTCTGATGGGTTTTAACAGGCTGCTTAGAGTGAAAGTGTAAATGCAAAATAGTATCTTATTGTCAGGCAGCGCTGTCCAGACATAGACACGAAACCAATAAACACATACGCATTCTGAAAGGTTACAGTATTTATCTTTTTCTCCTGCAGCTTTTAGAACAAGACTCTAAATTGCGAATAAGTTTAATGACATTTCCTCCCATGTCAAGAGTGATCTGTTTTAAAATGTGACTCAGTCTAGTTTAGTGTGCGCAGACTGTAAAGTGTATTTGATGTGTCTGAGGCAGTGAAGACTGAAGACT
This sequence comes from Eucyclogobius newberryi, assembly GCF_026437365.1. Taxonomy (NCBI): domain Eukaryota; kingdom Metazoa; phylum Chordata; class Actinopteri; order Gobiiformes; family Gobiidae; genus Eucyclogobius; species Eucyclogobius newberryi. Next base: position 33,636,265 of record NW_027316532.1, on the reverse strand, counting down.
GTGCAGATCCGACAGTGAAGTTCCTGGTTCGACCCCATCGGTCTGAGCGAGGCTGCTGGGCGGTGGTTCTACGCCCTCATTGGACACTTCAACTGGATCATCACATGTTTAGAACAAATCAGCAAAGTGTTGCATAGTGGCTATTGTGTTTTATTGATAAGATTCAATTCATGTTGATGTCTTGGATAAATGAATCTGTTTGGATCAGGACATGGATTCTAACGCTCAGTGATGTGTAATGTGTAAATGTTTGCTGCAGGGATGGTTTTCTAATGACTTCAGAATCAAAAGAAAGCAAAAAGATGAAGCCAAGACTAAAGAAACGTAACAAAATAAAGCTTACTGGACTTATTCATTTGTATTTTCATCGATAATGTGTACCATTATTTCTATAAAAAGATTACGAACTCAATTACTTCGATATGTTGGCGAAAAACATCCATTAAGTCTCAGAGGAGGAAACGTTGTGCTGGTGTATTATTCTGCTCCTGACTGATTTCATTATTTATTAGCTTGACTCAAGGACACTACACAAGTTCAGTCTGTCCTTAATAGGCCTCTGAATGTTTTGCGTGGCAGATACAGTGTGTATCACTCGACCGTGTGGACGGAGCCGGACTGAACACATTGTTCTCATGTTCTACTGCACATTACACACTTCCTGCTGCATTCCTATAATAATGACACCAGCTGCCGTTAAAAATATATAACGTGAACAGAGTTTGATTTAAGGTGAGTGGCAGCTCTTTTTTACATTGAAGTTTAAACTTTTATTTATATGGCTGAGCTCACAATATCACTCATGACAGAAGTGTCTACATATGGTGCAGAAGACCAGGCAAAGTGTTCATTACTTTGAAGCTGTTTGAAAAACAACATGAAAACATCTAAAATATATTAGCCTATATTTTGATATAATAATACTGTCTTTGGTTACATTATAATACTGTCAAAATGTTAATCTTTTCTTGTGGTTCGGTCTCTATTGCCAAATATCTTTATTATGAAATAATCCATGTAACTGCATGCTAACTGCATGCAGACATACGATCACTGACACTACAGCAGCTGAAATGAATAATTAGACTTTTGGCAACACGTTAGTGTTAAGTTCATTAGTGGTGCGTTGATGCAGATGTGGGGGAGAAGTCACGCTGATGGAGGATTAGACCAGGCTCATGCGCTCTTACCTTTTGATGGGATTATTATGAAAGGGGCAAAAGGGGGGGATGATTTTAATGATGGGGGCTAAAGTGACATTAGAGACAAAAGACACCCCCAAATGGCAAGAAACATGATGAATAATAAATTCTGTATTGTGTAAATAATATTCAACAAACATAGATCACTTGTTTTTCTTCCATTCAGGTTTGTGGGAGGTCTAGTGTTCTGGCTTTAATCAAATACTGTATAATTAATTTAAATAATATAGAAGAAGATATGAGCAGGGCACTTTCAGGCTTCTCTTCTTCCTCATTTCACACCGTGCTGTCATTTTTCAGAATGAAAAAAAAAGAAAAAAGAACATCAACAATAGTCACCAGCAAAGTATGAAAGCATAAAGACAAAACCGCATAAGGTAGAACACAACAACATTTATTCAACAGTTAAATTGGGAGCAGGGAAGGTCCAGACTCTTATATACAGTCAATGGTCCAGACGACAGAGCAGAAAGGTGAGTCCAGAGCTGGAGGAGCCACATTTGACCAAACAAACAACCATGGGGCGGATTTCATGATCTGCAGGAGTCACAGTCAGGAACGATTTACCACAGAAGAGAAACTGTGGAGAGTTGTGGTTGAAACAAGTGAATTTAGGAAGAGCTGATCTCAGATGGAGAACTCCAGCTGACTAACGGCTGTGGAACGATCCTCGACGGTGAGTGTGAGGCACAAAGGCTTATGGGACATGGGAAACACACAGGATCATGACCAAAATATATTGTGAATCTATGGTAGTTGTCATGGCAGCTCTGTCCTCATTGATATGCACAAAGGCTTATAATTTCAGCTTGACTGATTCTCCAAACAGGATGAGTCACACCTACCAACTCCATTCTGCAGTTTTATCCCAGACACGAGGGGGAACAAGTTCAAACCGTTATTTTGTAATTGTCCATAATTCTATTCTGCAATATCAAATAAGTATCACTGAGGTCCATGTATTCTTCCAGTGCCATTGTGGTATTTAGAAGTATACTTGTGAGGTGATTTGTTTTTCCCATGAGTAATAGACATTTTTTGTTCTATCGTATATAATATAATTCGCATTATACTGCCGTGCCAGAGAATGTGTCAAATCTATTCCATGTTCTCCAGATACAAGCACAAGCATAAGGCGGATTAATGCTATAATGCATTGTGGTAGTGCCATAGCAACCGTGACAAGCACCTTCTCCCACACGGATAAAAAGACTTGGATGTGTGTAAATGGACAGCAAACACTTGTCCATTTTGAAGCTCATGCACTGTGGAGTAAATCTGGATTTGTTGTTTTGTTTTGGGGGCTTTAATTTGGCTTGGTGCAAAATTACCCATAATTGCACCTCGCGATCCCCTCCACTGTCAGTCATCATCAACAGAAAATAGGCGGTCAAATGACTGGTGAGGATGAAACTACATTTTTGTGCCGTCACATTTGGACAGAGCCGCACATACAAACATAGCACTCACACTGAGGTTCATAATGAGACGTGGGAAACAGGATTTATGTTTCAGAGTGCAATCTAATTGATATAATTAATCACATTCTTTTCTTGACTAATTAAATTACCACAACAGATTACAGACTATTTGGCCACAAACATGCCCAGCAGCCATGCTGTTTGCTCTCAACACAACACTTTACACTACATGTTTCTGAAGAGCTGTGATCAATGGATTTTATGGCCAATAAATCACTTGGGATCCACTCCTCGGGCGCTAACAAAAACCACATCGTACAAAAGTCTTTTGAAGGCAGCATCCAGGCCGTGAGTACGTGAGGCCAGTCAACACAGATGATGCAATGTGTTTGTCACGGTGCTTCCACATATGCTCCCAATAATGTACGCTGCAACATATTATCATGCCGGAGTCTCCTATGCATCACATCTTTGCAGGGATTTTCATTCACTTCTTTGTTTCGTCCAAGACTGCATCTTATATTCTATACGGAGCACTTAGCCTGGTGTTTTTGGCGAGATTAAAGGAGCATGCCAGTTATATATGTCTACATGTTTAGAGGAAGGCCACAAACACACTAAACAAAAGTAGAGAGGCGTGTCTACCAATGCTGTCCCGCGATGCTAAATGTAATATCTGCACTTCTGAGATTCCTCAACTTGTCCAGAGATAAATACACTTTATCGTTACAATATAAGTCACACATTAGAACCATACTGATATGAGAATAGTTATAGTTACTCTTTCAATTGGTGGAATTCAGAATTAAGGCTTCAAATAGCACAAGATTAGAAAGAAAAATAGACAAAACTGTGATAAATAAATGCATGACAAACAAAGCTGTTGTGATATATCATGTATTTACTACTACTACAATATAATGTAGCTTAACATTGACTGTATTCCAGAATACAGTACTCCGATTGGACAGAATATATCACAAAATGTTTCAATGCAAGTATTGTGTAACTAAATATATTTTCAAAGTCTTTTTCCCCAACACTGTTGGAGAGGAGTAGAATAAAGAGGTCAGTGTTTATGAAACAAACTGTGACCTAATCTGGCACATGTTTATGACTGTGCTTTTGCCGGAGCAGTGATGCAAGCTGAAATTAGACTGGGCTTATGAAACAGTGAGATCAGAGCATGTAGTGTCTGTTTGACTTTCAGCCATTGTTGTCCTACATCAGCTGCTCTTAAGTCACGAACCCCAAAATGACATTCGTTGGCATTCACGAGCCCCAAAATCAAAGATAGGCTAAATCTTATGTATAATGTTGTCTTTTTTTCAGGATATAGGCCTAGATACATTATTTGGTCGGCCAACAAATAGCAATCTACATTTACCACTGCTTTTGAAGCGTGTCAAGCCCCGTTTAGGGTCATGCTTAATTAATGCTTGACCCCCATGAGGTTCCCGAGCCCCTGGTTGAGAAGCGCTGTTCTAGATTACAGAAAGCTGCCTAAAATAAACAAACCAGAAACCTCTTCCACATGTGTACAGGTAAAAACATGAGAGGTTGAAGCTACTATTCAATAACAATAGTGACAAAAGTGTCTATTGATTACATCACATTATATCTCGGCTGTTGATTGCATTTTTTTTTTTTTTAAACAACCGTCAAGATCTGGTCCGTGGTTCAAATTTTAATGATGTGTAATCAAATTCTCAACTTAAACTATCAATATGTTAGTCAATAAGTGAACTATTGACTGAAATTGCACAATGATTACAATACGTTACATGAATAACAATTAAAATATTCACGTTTATAGTCTTCAGTCTGGGTGGTAAACGCTTTGATAGATACTTTGCATGTACTGCACCGCTTTTATAGAAAATAAAACATGCACAGACCTTTTGAGTCCAGCTCTTATCTTGTGCTTGTGTCGAAGGCTCTCATGACTGCTCCATCAAGCTTTTACAAAGTGAATTATAGATTTGACATCACATTACAGTTGACCTGCTGTCTCCCACTTGGGCAGTGAAAAGTGTTGCTTTTTCTGTTGGATCATCGCTGCATATGGACCGTAAAAAGCAGTCATTGATCTCTTCATTGTGACGAAGCTATTGATGATATGACATTTATGTTAAGCTTATGCTCTTTAAGAGAAAATCTACCTGAAATGTGAGGAAGAGTGAAGCATAACTACAGCATGCAAACCTGCCTCAGTGTGTCACCGGTTCGGGCCATGGGGGAAAATGAACAAAGCTATGAGAAATGTCAAGGATGGCATCAATGCAGGCTCCTGAAGTTAGTCATCGGCACATTTTACAGACTCAAACTGTAAGTACCTTAAAGGGCATTGTTCTCTCATCAATTCAATTCAATTTATTTTTGTAGCAGTTGGCTCGAAGGGCGACAGTGAGAACAAATGATCAATGTTCATAGAAATGTAGCAGTGTCCCTGCATCCCCTGTCCTTAGACCATGCCTGTCAGCAAGGAAACACTACAAAACCTCTTTGGAATAAAGTAGAAACCTAGAAGAGTTCCACAGCGAAGGAGAGATCCTATTCCCTCGGCCGGGCAGGAGGACGCGCTTCAATTTGCTGATGGACTGGAGCTGGAACCACTAAGGAAGAGATCCAGTTCCTTGAGGCAGATGAAGAACTGTTTGGCAAATGTTCACCTGGAGTAGAGCCCATTTCTCCAGGCGGATGAGGAGCATCCAGATCTACAGGCTGCCATGGCAAGTATATCAAAAACATACTTGGAGTTTGTATTTAGCTTCATTCACACTAGTTTGATCAATCTAGAAAGTCATCTCCCTCCGAAAAACTCCTCGATGTGTGACGTCATATTGTACCTGACGTGGCTCTGAGATCTGAGGTTTTCCAGTCCATAAATCAACGCTAGACTTGCTCGGAGCAGTTCTGCCATTAACTCACATCTCACAATCATTACAACTGCTGCTTAGCGCTGACGTCCAGGGATGGTCAAACACAGAAAAGAATCAATCTAAAAGTGATGAGTTCATCCCGGAGATACCTGCCACGCTGGCAATGTCAAATAAATATGGGAAAGAGTGTCTGGAGTTTCTGCGAGTGTTGTCCAAGAGATTTGGTTTTCCATCTGGCGGATCACCCAGCACGGACAAAATGTATGATTCATGTCTGCAAAATTTTTAAATTGAATGAATGGGAACTAAGGTTTTATTACTTCGCTCATGTTTTTGTGATTTTAGTACTTTTTTTCCTGTTGTGTGAAGCACTTTGAATTGCCTTCTGTACAAATTGTGCTCTGCAAATAAACTTGTTTTGCCATGTTGGTGAATAGCAATAATTCTATCTCACTTATGTAAATCCCTCTGATGCCAGTGGATGGAGAACATGAGAAAAGCTTGTGCAAGAACTGACATGAAGTCTGTTGTTTTTTGTGAAAGAAATGAAAAATCTTTGTTCTAAAACATAAGATACCAACGTAGGCGCTCAAGAGCATGTTTAAAGGCAAATAAAAATAATGCATCATATTTGTCTGATCAAGAATGTCTGTTACAGGGCGGGCGCTGCACACCTAGAGGCGACAGGTGGTAAGACTAACCAGTGCTTAAGAAGAAATCCTGTGTCATCCGGTGTTCAAGTGGTTAAGTCGCAGCACATATGCCAGGATCCAAGTGCAGCCGGCCGTAGTGTTGTGAGTTTGAATTTGAATGTCTTATTTATGTATGTATGTATTTATTTGTCTATGGGAGTTTTTGTTTATAGGAGATCTTCTACTGAAAGTGTTTTTCAGACTTCCTATAAGTGATCTGTTCTTTTCTTCTGTATCTACCTCTGTATCTACCTGCGTTGCACCAATGAAATTTCCCCATGTGGGACAATAAAGGATTATTTTATCTTATCTTATCTTATCTTGTCTTCCCCCTCTCTCATCCCCCATGTCACACTCCCCTGTTCTGTCTAATAAAGCCTAAACGGGCAACAAAATCTATAGAAAAAAAAGGAAAAAATCCCGCACACTTTGCTCTAGATTTATTGGGTACAACATTTTGGTCAGTAGACCTTCATCAGGCCAGGTCATCCTATTACGAATGTTAAATTATACCTAAATGTATTATTCTATTTTGAAATCAAGCTTTATTCAGAACTACAGTCTAGTATTCATTGTGAGGACAACACAAAATGACACTGGCTTTAAAAGACTTTCAATTCAATTCCCTTTATTTTTGTAACGCCTGAAATCACTACAGGGCGACAGTGAGAACAAATTAAGACTTACGTATTATTACTTATTATTCTGCTTCTCCAGCTTGAAGACTTGCAAAGGTCGAGTACACTTTATGTCAGTTCTCAGCCTTATTGGTGATGGCTTCAAATGGCATCTTCTTGAAACTTATGCCGGACAAGATCTCATCATGTTGTATAACATAGACGGTTTTTAAAATGTTTAAGCATGTGCCAAAGTTTAAAAACAAGTTAGAGCAAACGAGTGTGAGGGCAGCTGTCCCAGTCTGTGCAAGAGGAGGAGGCCTGTGTACCTCTCATGTCTGTGGTTAGTGCACATACCGTCAGCCTGCAGCAGAGGAATGTCTGCTCATGTGCCTCTTACATGTGTTTCTGTGTGAATGTGGCCTGAACCTACAGTGCACAATGAGCACAACACTGTGACTCTAGTGTCTGTGTGAGACTCTGAGATCAAGAGGTTTTTGTGGAGAAGGTGGAGTCAGTGCAGAGGCCGGGAAAGGGAGAGGAGGCCAACCTGACTTTAGTTAGTTGGTCTGTTGGAAACACATGCATCAATAAAGGATCCATTTGTACTGTATGTTAATAATAATAGTAATAATAATAACTTTTATTTATATAGCGCTTTTCAGTGACCCAAAGACGCTGAACATATATAAAAAAAGGGGGGGTATTTACAGACAGGGGGGGACAACACGTACAATACACATTAATATACAGATAAAATGAACAAGACAGAAGAAGTAGAGAGAAAAAGATGGGGATGTAACAGGGGGTAGAAGAGTAGGCAATGGGGTAGAGGAGGCTAGGGGTAGGGGAGGTCATAGGCTTGGGTGAAGAGGTATGTTTTTAGGCGGGATTTGAATGTTGTGAGTGAGGGAGAGTGGCGGACAGGTTGGGGGAGGGAGTTCCAGAGTCGGGGTGCTGTTCGGGAGAACGCTCTGTCGCCAAAAGTTTTGAGTCGGGATGTTGGTGCAGTCAGGGTGAGAGAGGAGGAGGATCGGAGAGCTCGGGAGGGGCGGCGGGGGATGAGGAGGTCAGACAAGTATAGGTTGCTATAAAAAGTGCACTATGTAACTTTTCTGGTGGAGGTTCCACCACCTGCTTGTCTCCATGGAGATGTTATTGCTTTGCACCTTTAAGATAATCGTTTGTTACGCGTCACTATGCAAACATGTTGTGGAGTTTGGAGTTTTTCAGTTGTTTATTTTCGCCCCATAAAATGATACAGTCTTATCCTCTGAGGTTCCAAAGGTGCTGCACTGCGGTCGCCCACAGCTCCAGCTCTGGCCCTACACTGCAGCTGCATAGGGCCTTAAAGCCGCCAGGGCCCCCATGAGCGCCTACAATTTTATTGCAAATGATGAATGAAAAATATTTAATTGGACTTTAACAAACTGAATAATGTTAAAATGAATCAGAAACAGGAAAAATGTATAGTTTTTTTTTAAACATTGTGGTGGACAACACTCACAAACCCCTGTAAAAAGCTGGCATATTGTTTTTGTGCAGATGGTTTTAGACCTTACAATTTTTGTTTTTTCCCTACCTTAGAATTTCTATTAGATTTTTTGGTAATACGTTTTTTTTTAAAGCAAATGCAGCTCTCAAACCAGTATTTGTTGGCCTGCAGCCTTCCTGTTTAGTTGGCTCAAATTACCATTAATTGCACATTTTTCTGTAAGTTTTAGAATTCTTTGCCATCATATCCTTGATATAAAACATTTTGGTTTAAAACAGACTTGACATAAAGGTTCCAGGTCTAAAGATGTGGTGGCTCAGTCAAAGCGGTTTATTGCCATCAATCAACCTTCTGCTTTGTCTATGTTTCATATTACAGTGAAAATATAGTCTTTGGTCACCCCTAGTTTATGTGAATACAACTGTGTGCCATGTGGTGAAACGTGAATCATCAATAGTTAACCCCGAGTGGAAGTGAAGCGCTGAAGGCCCATGAGGCAGAGTTTGCTTAGGGCCTCTAAACGCCTGGGCCAGCACTGCACAGCTCGTTCAATAAACACTAATAACAACATAATAAGCAGTAACAGTTTTCTTAACCTCACCTAAAACCATTCCAACAAGTGTCTTCACGTTGTTTGCAAAATCCTGTTTTGTAAAGCAGGTGCAGTTCTCCCAAAACTTCACCTATAGACACACTTAACCGCACACGCAGCGCAGGACAAAGTCATTAATGCCCACGTCACGGAGCCCGGGTTGTGTTACCGCGGCTTGGCATGATCCCTGGGCTGATATGAACGTGATGAGAGGTTGCCATGACAAGCCAATACAGAGCATTTGGTGCCTCTCCAAAAATGTCACTGCTACGATAACCCACTTAATATGACGTTCTGATGATTTAGCAAAAGCGTTTGTTGTGTTTGCTGTCTGTTCTTTTTCATGCTGATGAGTAAAACACAAGCAGAAATTAAGTCAATTAAGACGACTTGTTTTAATCTGTTGGCGTCTCCTTTTACTTTTTCAGGGATGCCACGGGATTTATGATGATTTGGAGGTTTTTTTGGTGCCAGATGCGCCTCTTAACCGCAGGTACACAACTAAGGCTTAGGCAGGTAATACTCTGTACACTGGAACAAATGAAGTAATCACATACATCAGTGTTTCTCAAATTGTGGTAAACGTACAACTGAGGGTACGCAGGGTCCTTCAGGTCCTGTACAGGTCTAGTGTTTTTAATTTGAATTTAAAGTCTAAGTTATTCAGATTGTTGGCATTTTCTGGGTAATTCCTTGATTAGAACCCTAGTAGTCATGTTTTAGTCCTATATTAGACCTTCGTTAGCCCTGGTTTAGGTGTGGAAAAGTCCTTGTTTAGCTCTTGTGGTACTTGGACAGCAAAATGTTTCCATAGGTGGTAATTGGTGGGAAAGACCACTGTCATAAGTTTTAAAGGTTTGAAGGTCACATTTTTTAATATTAACCATTTTATGAGTGAATTTGCAAGGAATTTAATTTCATTTTTTTGTGTGTGTTTGTTTTGTGAAGTTTTGGGGGTGTGGATGGCGGGGTCAACCTACAACATAACTTTATTTATCTAGATTTTTTTGTAAATAATGTAAAAAAACAAACAATTTGTAGCTATAGGACAAACAATAAGTTAGTCCGAGTCTTATGTCCTTATAAGATTTATTGGACAATAGTTCTTACTATCTCCTCCTTGAGCCGACACCTTAACGTGGTGGAGGGGTTTGAGTGCCCGAATGATCCCGGGAGCTATGTTGTCGGGGGCTTCATGCCCCTGGTAGGGTCTCCCAAGGCAAACAGGTCCTAGGTGACGGGTCAGACAAAGATCGGTTCAGAAGCCTCTTATGACGACGACACAATCAAGGCAGTTCACGTCGCCCGGATCGGCGTCACCGGGGCCCCATCCTGGAGCCAGGCCTGGGATGGGTGCTCCATGGCGAGCGCCTGGTGGCCGGGTCTTACCCCACGGGGCCCGGCCGGGCACAGCCCGAAAGAGCGACGTGGGGCCGCCCTCCCGTGGGCCCACCACCCGCAGGAGGATCCATAGGGGGCCGGTGCAGAGAGATCTGGGCGGCAGTCGACGGCAGGGGCCTCGGCGACCAGATCTCCGGACACAGAGACTAACTCTGGGGACATGGAATGTCACCTCGCTGGGGGGGAAAGAGCCTGAGCTTGTGCGGGAGGTTGAGCGATACCGACTAGATATAGTCGGCCTCACCTCCACGCACAGTTTGGGCTCTGGAACCCATCTCCTCGAGAGGGGCTGGACGCTCCACTTCTCTGGTGTTGCCCGCGGGGAGAGGCGGCGGGCTGGTGTGGGCTTGCTGATAGCCCCTCAGCTCAGCCGCCACGTGTTGGAGTTTACCCCGGTGAACGAGAGGGTCGCGTCCCTCCGCCTTCGGGTGGGGGACAGGTCTCTCACTGTTGTGGCGGCCTACGGGCCGAACAGCAGTGCAGAGTACCCGGCCTTCTTGGAGTCCTTGGGAGGGGTACTGGACAGTGCACCGACCGGGGACTCCGTTGTTCTACTGGGGGACTTCAACGCCCACGTGGGCAATGACAGTGACACCTGGAGAGGGGTGATCGGGAAGAACGGCTTCCCCGATCTGAACCCGAGCGGTGTTCAGTTATTGGACTTCTGTGCTAGCCACGGATTGTCCATAACGAACACCATGTTCAAGCACAAGGGTGTCCATCAGTGCACGTGGCACCAGGACACCCTAGGCCGGAGGTCAATGATCGACTTAGTTGTCGTGTCATCAGACCTCCGGCCGCGTGTCTTGGACACTCGGGTGAAGAGAGGGGCAGAGTCGTCAACCGATCACCACCTGGTGGTGAGTTGGATCCGCTGGCGGAGGAGGAAGCCGGACAGACTTGGCAGACCCAAGCGCATTGTGAGGGTCTGTTGGGAACGTCTAGTGGAGCCCTCTGTCAGTAGGGTATTCAACTCGCACCTCCGGGAGAGCTTCTCCCATGTCCCGGGGGAGGCTGGGGACATTGAGTCCGAGTGGACCATGTTCTCCGCCTCCATTGTTGATGCGGCTGCTCGGAGCTGTGGTCGCAAGGTCTCCGGTGCCTGTCGTGGCGGCAACCCCCGAACCCGGTGGTGGACACCGGAAGTAAGGGATGCCGTCAGACTAAAGAAGGAGGCCTATCAGGCCACTCTGGCTTGTAGGTCTCCGGAGGTCATCGACGGGTATCGGCAGGCCAAGCGAGCCGCGGCTCGTGCTGTCGCAGAGGCAAAAACCCGGGCCTGGGAGGAGTTCGGGGAGGCCATGGAGGAGGACTATCGGTCGGCACCAAAGAAATTCTGGCAAACCGTCCGGCGCCTCAGGAAGGGGAAGCAGTGTCTCACAAACACCGTTTACGGTGCGGGTGGAGGCCTGCTGACCTCGACTGGGGATGTCGTCGGACGGTGGAAGGAATACTTTGAGGATCTCCTTAATCCCTCAGTCACGTCTTCTGAAGAGGAAGTAGAGACCGGGGACTCGGAGGCTGGCTCATCCATCACCCAAGCTGAAGTCACTGAGGTTGTCCGCAAACTCCTCGGTGGCAGGGCTCCGGGGGTGGATGAGATCCGCCCTGAGTACCTAAAGTATCTGGATGTTGTAGGACTGTCTTGGTTGACACGTCTCTGCAACATCGCGTGGCGTTCGGGGACCGTGCCTCTGGACTGGCAGACCGGGGTGGTGGTCCCTCTGTTCAAGAAGGGGGACCGGAGGGTGTGTTCCAACTACAGAGGGATCACACTCCTCAGCCTCCCGGGTAAGGTCTATTCCAAGGTACTGGAGAGGAGAATCCGACCGATAGTCGAACCTCGGATTCAGGAGGAGCAGAGTGGTTTTCGTCCCGGTCGTGGAACACTGGACCAGCTCTATACCCTCCATCGGGTGCTCGAGGGTTCATGGGAGTTTGCCCAACCAGTCCACATGTGCTTTGTGGATCTGGAGAAGGCTTTTGACCGTGTCCCTCGGGGTGTCCTTTGGGGGGTGCTCCGGGAGTACGGGGTCCGGGGCCCTTTGCTCAGGGCTGTCCGGTCCCTGTATGACCGGAGCAGGAGCTGTGTTCGCATTGCCGGCAGTAAGTCAGACCTGTTCCCAGTGCATGTTGGACTCCGCCAGGGCTGCCCTGTGTCACCGGTTCTGTTCATAATTTTTATGGACAGAATTTCTAGGCGCAGTCAGGGGTCGGAGGGGGTCCGGTTTGGGGACCACAGGATCTCATCTCTGCTGTTTGCAGACGATGTTGTCCTGATGGCTCCATCAAACCCGGACCTGCAACATGCACTGGGACGGTTTGCAGCCGAGTGTGAAGCGGCTGGGATGAGAATCAGCACCTCCAAATCCGAGGCCATGGTTCTCGACCGGAAAAAGGTGGCTTGCCCTCTCCAGGTGGGTGGGGTGTCCTTGCCCCAAGTGGAGGAGTTCAAGTATCTCGGGGTCTTGTTCACGAGTGAGGGAAGGATGGAGCGTGAGATCGACAGGCGGATCGGTGCAGCGGCTGCAGTGATGCAGTCGCTGCATCGGACCGTTGTGGTAAAGAGGGAGCTGAGCCGAAAGGCAAAGCTCTCTATTTACCGGTCGGTCTACGTTCCTACCCTCACCTATGGTCATGAGCTTTGGGTAGTGACCGAAAGAACAAGATCGCGGATACAAGCGGTCGAAATGAGTTTCCTCCGCCGGGTGGCTGGGCGCTCCCTTAGAGATAAGGTGAGGAGCTCGGCCACACGGGGGGAGCTCGGAGTAGAGCCGCTGCTCCTCCACGTCGAGAGGAGCCAGCTGAGGTGGCTCGGGCATCTGTTCCGGATGCCTCCTGGGCGCCTCCCTCGGGAGGTGTTTCAGGCATGTCCCACCGGGAAGAGGCCCCGGGGAAGACCCAGGACACGCTGGAGAGACTATGTCTCTCGGCTGGCCTGGGAACGCCTCGGGATCCCCCCGGAGGAGTTAGAGGAAGTGTCTGGGGAGAAGGAAGTCTGGGAGTCCCTGCTCAGACTGCTGCCCCCGCGACCCGGCCCCGGATAAAGCGGCAGAAGATGGATGGATGGATGGATAGTTCTTACTATGTACGTCTTAAGATAACTGCAACTTTTAAAATTGTGGCCTTTTCCTTTGGTCTCTACCTTTCAGTTGAATATATTCTTGTCTAACTTTGCAAAAGACTGATACTGCTTTATGACAATCACCGTGCAACTTTTCCTATTTTGGTGGAAGCTAAAACTCTGGAGCTTGGCATCATTTAGGATAATGCAAAACGGAAGAAAAAAAAATACATATCTCCCCTATTTGCATGTATATTGCCCACGTAGAGATGCCCATAGCCTACAAATGTCTCAACTTCCAAATACCTTCATTCTTTGCCTTCTCCAAAGCCGGCAACAACTGTAGTAAATCTCAGTGCCGCCGTGCTGTCTGAAATCCTTTTTCTGTTCAAAACATATTAACGCACTCCTCCGTCTTTCCTCATTCTTTCACGTCTCCTAATGCAGCTTTTATCATCAGCCCTGTGTGCGTTTTATTAGCAGTCCAGAAAAGCATGACATTTATGTGATATTAGACTCCATTGTCTATGAGTGAAGACAACCCGGTGCTGTGTGTCCGCAGAGGGTCACTTCTTGCCCCCTCTTGCCCATTCATAATTCTCATATCAGCCGGGAATGAAACTTCATATCTGCGTATCAGTGCATCAGTGAGCCGTGCCTTTTAATAATACAGGAAATTGCTGGTCTAGGTAGCCGCTCGCAATGAATTATCTGGATCAGTTGCATTCATTAAGTCGGAGAAATTAAATAGGGCTGTGTTGTTTTAGAAAATTGTGAGTTTGTGACATTTTACTTATTTGTCATGTAACTTTGACAACTTAGAAATGTCGTATTGTGTAAAAAAACAGAAAACAAACTGTAGCTGGTTCCCTTATTTTGCAGTAAAGTCATAGGTAGAGAATGAGCCTCACAGCAAGAAGGTCCTAGGTTCGACTCTCTGTGTGGAATTTGCACGTTCTCCCTGTTTCCTTGGTGCCTTCCTCTAAAAAATGACAATACAGCTCAGAAAAAGTGTCGGTCTTGAAGTCTTGTAGATGTTAGTGTGACTGTGAGGCCTGTTACAATAATAAGATGATGTTCAATGTTTATTTTTTATACAGGCCACAGTTATTTTATTACTTGGTTTACGGATTTTTAAATGAAACATATTGCACAGGCGGGCGGAATAAAAATATGATTTCAATTTCAAAATGTGTTTTCTTCCGGGTTTGCCTAAAACGCCCCACGGGAGGAGAGGGGGGAGAAATCGCTTCACGCGCTCTTGTCTTTTGACTTAATACCGCTTTTTACATTTAATTTAATGTTATTTTGCTTTGTCGGCGGTACTTTATAAAAAAAAAAGATAATAATTTATTTTATTTATATTGTAAGTGTAAGTGCGGCGGATCCGTAAACCAAGTAATAAAATAACTAAGGCCACAGTAACATTTGATCTGTAGAGGGTTGAATAGAGTAACTTTTATGGCGAATTATCACTGCATTCTGCTTATATTATTTGCAGCTCATGCCTTTTCAAGTTTATAGGGATTTTCTTGCATTATGGTTTCTTTTGTCAGTGACACAAAGTAGTTTTAATATAACATCGGTTATCGTGATATTTTCTGTAGCGCTATTGTGCTTCAAGATGTTGACAGGCCAAGTCACAAACATCTTATTCTGTAGATATGGTTGATCAGACTTTGTCTACGGTGCAGGCCGATAGAAGTCCTGTAGGAATGAAGCAGATCAGATGAAACTAAAAACAATAGCTGCTAACTTTGAAGTAGCAGAATGTTCAAATGATCAGAATGAGTCAGATGAATGGTATGGACAAGCCAGGATTTCCAGGAGTGCCACTGGATGACATCATGCAGTGCAATCAATTAACTGGACTAATTGAGAAGAATAAGCAGATTTTTCTAAGTATGTACTATATTCAACGTATATGTTTCGAAACACAATGAAGGAACTTTGCAATATGATAAAAGCTAAAAGAAATGTTTCAGAGCTTTAAAGACTGTCTCTGACTGATCTGTTTAACGACACCCGCTGCACTGATTACCTTCTCAAAAGCCTGGCCATAAATAATGAGATTTAGCTCAATTAGTCTCATTTTGAGGTGTTTAACGAGTGGAGAGGCTATAGCGGCTGTAGTGCTTGGTAATCCACACAGCCTCGGTGCGGCTCGCTAGTGGATTACAACCTCAGGTCAGTGTTTATCCTTTAGGTAAACTGGCCCCTGTGTGCACAGCTCAGTCAGACATCTCCGGCTCTGATAGCATCTGAAATCACCGCTACTTGACGACACACTTCCACCTTCCCCCAGTAACACGTACCATTACCGCACCAACACCATCCATCTTCCTGCTTTACCTCGGGATCTGTGTCCTCTGTGCGTACACACAGATTCAGAGAGGGCAATTAAATCTCAGTCATATTGGCTGAAAAATGGTAATGCTGCTCTCTCCGTGCAGTGTGTGTGGCCACTGGTGATTTGTGCAGAAGAACACCACACATAGACAACATAGAAGAGCTGCACAAAGTCAAGTGTTTTTAAATTGTCGACCGGAATTTGAAAGTAGTTGCCAAATGTGGATTTCTTTCTGCGTGCAAAGCTTTTATTCATCTCTAATCAAATCAAACGTATTAGCGCATGGTATGGTACTATATCTAAAAAAAAAAAATAGCTTAATTAGTAAATAGAAAGTCAAATTCTGAACAACTGTTAATAATGGTGTTCTATTTTGGATTTAATAGTTTGTTTGAGCTTTTTGTGCACCACAGTTTTATGTGCAGGTTTACGGTGCTCAACAGAAGTTGGTTAAAAGAAAAAGCCTAAATTAATTGAATATTTACAGTAAATGTTCCCCGTGAGCAAGGGGAACTGGGTGGTTCATGTGAATGAATAGGGACTTAGTTCTTGTTACTGTTATGTGCAAAACGTGTTTTTTTATGATTATTGTAGAGGAGTGGCCCCAGTGGAATCCTGTTTTGGATGCTTCTCCCCCTTGTGCTCTGGGGAAGACCTGGGACACACATGGATCGATGTTCCTCGTCTGGAAACACCTCTGGAGCTCTGAAGGAGCTGGAAGAAGCTCAGAACGCTACAACTGTGAGCCAGCCTTGAATAAGGTGAAGGTGAAGAAAAATCCTGAATTGTGTTTCTCCTTCATGTGAGAATGTAGCTCGCCATACCACAAATGCTCGAGTTACATTGTGAAGAGGTGCTCAGCCTCATCCTCACTGTATACTGTAGTGTACTTTTGCAATAGGAAAGGAATGTCCTGTGGAGAGGTGTGGTCTGCCTGGGTGCTGCGCTCAGGGTCTGTGTTTTATGGCGTGTTGGTGAGGCCGGCTCAGATATGGTTTCACTCGTCCTGCCAGAGCTTGGACGCTGACATGCAGGTTTTATTTGATGTGGATGTCCAGTGTTGGGTTACAGAGCTGGCTTCAACATATGATCTCCATTATGAAGAGAGAGAGCGAGAGCGAGAGAGAGAGAGAGCGAGAGAGAGAGAGAGCGAGCGAGAGAGAGAGAGAAAGAGTGCTCTTTGGCTAATATTGTGCATCAAACGTGTCTAACTTCATAGAGAATGTTCAGAAGTACAGTACATACAGGTGATTTGCCACCTCCAGAAAGTCACATAATGGTAAAGGACTAAACCTTCATGTAGATGGACAAATAACATATTTGGGAGTTATTTATATGGGAATAACCAGAGAGGTAATATGAATAAAAAAGAATTGGAGTAGGATCAGCAAAGAAAAATACATTCATAACAACGAAATGCAAAGCTGTCCATTTTCGATACAATCCCAAAAATTGGAAAAGGGAAAATAGTGTTAAAATGATTAAACAACAGACAGCCACCTGCACATTACACATGCAGACATAGTCACTTTCAGGTGGATTTTACAGTCCCTCTACAGATTTTTCTGAGCAAAAGCCATATTTGTTTTGGGATAAAAAACCTGATTAGCATGTTGAATTTCCCCATATGGACATCATACACCATCTGTTCCATGCATACACTAAAAGGCTGCGACAATAATGCTTGTTGTTTGTCACATACAGGTCAATTGGCTTTTAATATCGTTTTTAAAAAATCAGTAATATGTATATAAGTCTGAGAGCATTTATTACATTTGAATAAACTATACACTTACTAAATTATTCTTTCCCACAGCAAAATTTATGAAGCATATCTCAGCCACACCAGATGGTCATCAGAGCTCCACATATGTGTGTATGTAAGTATATATATATATATATATATATATATATATATATATATATATATATATATATATATATATATATATATATATATATATATATATATATATATATATCTCCAGCATGTATGGCTCATATACTTGAATGTACGCTGGCACAGTGCTCTGCTCTTACTTCAATCTGTGTGACATGTTAAACTAAGTTATTCAAAGTGTTGGCTTGTAGCCTATTTGTTTAAAGCCGGAAGAATTCATTTCACAGGGAAATACCTGCTGTGAAAAGGTCAAAAGATAAGGGACTTAACTAAGGCAAACAAAGACTCCACTCAAAAAAGTGTTAATGTAATATTAGCGGTGTAATGTGCGAAAGAGCAAGATATTTGTGAAACTCTCAGATATTAAACAATGTAATTGGTGCCGCCATCTTTGACTGAAAAAGAGCCAACCAGAACAATAATAAAATAGTATTAATATAACACAGATTAATAGCATCAGTGTTCATCATGTTTCACATGGCCTTCAGTTTTATTCAAACAAAAGAGACAACCGCTTCCCAGCCCTGATCATTTGCTGAATGTCTCTGCCCTCTCTCTCCCATTTTCACATAGAAGCTATCCTGTCAAAAAATTATTTGGACCAGAAAATCTACGGAAAAAAATAAATATGATGTTGTGAACGCATGTGTAAGAAGAGCTGTCCCTGATGCATGTCTGTGTTGCTTGGGTGAAGGTCCCATCTTCTACTGTTGATAAGGCCAATGTATTTAATAATGTGATGGAGTTTGCCAGGCAGTGGGAGGGGTCACATTTATATGATTTAACTGTTTTGAGGCTTTCTCGCTCTGTCTAATTGAGCCTGCACACCATTCTATAATTCCGTCTTATCAGCCAGAAGCTTTAGTTATTTACTTTAAAATGGACTAATTTCTTATTCCAGAGGAGGGGGTAGTGGCTGCTGACTTGAAGAGCTGCTTCATGACCCAAAAAACTGTCAGTCTTTCCCTGGAATAAATTGTGGAATGTTCCATTCTGCTTTGTGGGGGTGAACCAATAGTCCAGGTCCCAAAGTCTTCAGAGGTCACACTCGCAGATACTCAGGCCTCAGAAACACGCCGCGGTGTCTCGGATCTGCAGACTCTGACACTTTTCTTGTGTTCTGTTGGGTTTGTGGACCGGTCTGGACCGGTTGTTCTGCACGGCTCCCCCGCCTCTCGGAGCGCACGTTCGCGTAAGCTCATAGTAGAATCAATTCACAGAGAGGGCAACTTGAAACCGCCGCTCATGCCTGCGCGCGTAGTTTGGGGAGAGTGGCGTGTCGAGCAGCTTGGAGTTTAATAGTCCTGGTAGCATCCGTGCAGTATGTACATGTCTGTCTCTCCATGTGTACGTGCGTGGCGGTTACGGCCACTCAGAGACAACGATGTGCCCGGAATTTTGATTTGACGTTTCTGAATTGCCATTTTGTCTGTGCGTAACGATGTTCACGACAGATGTCGAGAAATAATGTTCCTACTGCGTTGGATTAGTCTATAATATGTTTGTGTTTTCACTTTTATGCTTTGTGATGAGTTTATGTCTAAAGCTCGGTCTGACCATAGCACCACATCCCCGGCTCCCGCAGAGCCACGCACTGGCGCGCGGCTCACGCACTGGCGCGCGGCTCACGCGCGGCTCACGCACTGGCGCGCGGCTTAACGCGCACATGGCGCAACCAAACACATATACAACTCCCTTTAACATAGACATTATTTTGAGTTATTTAACCCCGTTTTTCCACTGCGTGATTACGCAGCGTTTGCGCAAATTGAATCTGTGTTTTTTTGTGTGCAATTCTGTACCGAATCTGATATTGATTTATTTACTGAATGTGATGGTGGCCTTTACTACTGGCACTATTCAAATGTTTATGTGGTGAGATTTAAACTTTGATCAGATCGACATCTTCCTTCAGCTCACTGCAATTGAGGTTCTTCATCTGAACCTCAATTGCACAAAAGTTGTTGTAATTTCTCACAAAAGCCGAATTTTGAAGATACATTTTTGGCACATTTACAGTAGAGCAATAGACTGTCCAATCCATGCCCCCTGTGAACTCTCCTCCTCCTTCACTTGGGCCTTTCTCCTCATTATTGAGCTCATTTCCACAGTCACACACGCGCTCCTCTGGTACATTTACGTGTGAGCGCGTGCGTCTGAGGTGGCGGCTTGTTTAATGCACTGCAGGTTGGCTCCCGCAGCAGGACTGGCTAGATAAGAGCAGCACACCACGCTTTCAGTGGGGAGGGAGGCAGAGAGGGGGACATTGCCTCCTCACTCACATAAACCATTAAATTGTAATAATGGGGCCACCAGCTCTTCAGACTGAATCCATAGCGCCCCCTATGGGTCAATAAAAAGGACCAGCAATGCACCTTATTACTGCAACAAGCCACTATGTAAATCACTATTTCAAATGAACACTCTTGTAGTGGTTGGACAGGAGTCTGGACTCTTCCAATGTTCCCTCAAGTTTATTTATCTCTGTCAAAGTATAGTTTATAGTGTAACTTACATTAAAAGTAAGAGACGTAAGTAAAACATAAACGTTAAATTACTGAATCAAACCATATCATCAGAGTTATGCCAGGAAGTTAAGAGTAGCATATTATTTCACTTCCTTCCTGTCAAGGATCTGACTCCCTCACAGTCATCATTTGTGTAGTTATTTTCAGTGTTTTTATGCTAATTTGACACCTGCACAGTAGGTCTGATTTTGTCTTTAGTTTGATTCAGCCTAATTCAGATCAGATCATTGCTGAGTGCTTTTCTCATGTTTCTCTGTCAAATAAAACTGGGCCAGACCTCATCCTTTACCCTGCAGTTTCTCTGTACCACAACAAAAGGTTTGGTTTGATCATTTTATTTTATTGATGTCTTTTATCTGTCAATTTTTCAGACTCAGCTTCTTTCAAATGCATCCTAGCTGTCAGTCAATTAAGAAAACAAGCTGAGAATGGGGGGAATTTCTGTCTTAACTTGCAGTAACAGCAGATGTGAGAATTGTCTGTCTGCATTATCCAATGGAAGTTACTCTAGGGCCCCCATGTGGACGTTAGCCATCATTACACGTGTTCTCAGTGGTCGAGGAGCCACTATAACAAACCATTTCTGAAGATCTTGGTGATATATTGACAAAACACATATCCCCAGACTATTTAGTTTGTATTGTATTGGGAATCTTCAAGGTTTGAGTTAGCATAAAGGCATGGGTGTGGTAAATGAACAAATACACTGACTTATGTCGTCATAATTGCGATGTCCGACACAAATTAAAACACAGTAATGACAAAGCTGGAGTTGTTCCTTTATTTACAATGGAAACACTTTATTGGTGATATTGTGAGCATTGTCTTGTCGAAAAGGAACATACAAGTAAAAAGAAAGCATACAGATTTTAGTTCAAATTCTTTGTTTTTCCATCCAGAGTTGACACTGAATGCAACTGCATCTCCTTTTTGTTAATCATAGTCATTCAATATTACACATTCTATTCAATGGCTACAGTTAATAGTAACACAAAAGAGTCACAAGTCTACAGCAGAGTTGAGCCGTACTGGCATGGGACTATAAGGTTAATTAACTACCAAAGCATCACTTGCATGCACGGTTTATTATTGTCTACACAGTCAGGGTTAAAGGAGAGCATTATACAAGACATTGAAAGCACTGAAAGAAAGTGTAAGACTGTGTAAATCTGCCCCATAAAAAGTCTATGGCAAAAGCGCTGCAATACATACAGTAAATTCTAACCGGAACATTTTGACCACTGATACTCGTCTTGTGCTGACCACTACAGCCCCGCAGTTGTTGGAGATGCTCTAACATTCTCAAATCCTAATGCTTTTCCTCATTGTGTGTTCAACTTTACACGTCAGTGGTCTAAATGTTATGGCAGTTCAATGTTGTTACAGAGGTTATCCTTCAGTATGTGCCGTAGGACATACAAAAGCTACCAGAAAGCACATTGAACAACTAAGAACTGGTGATATAAGTGATATAATAGCATTTCATGATATAAGAGAATACCAATTATAACAATAACAGGTGAAATCTTCCCCCTCCACACTATACCAACGTAATGCATTTGTTTGATGAAGTAACTGACTGTACATGGTACTTTGATGACACTAACTTTGCGGTTCTCAATAAATACAGTAGAAAATAAATAAGCATGTCCATAGAGAGCAGACGCATTATTCAAAGACTTTCAGATATTTGTGATATATCCAAAAACGAGATGTAAAAACGAGATGCAAACTGACAAAATTAGGAAATTCCAGTGTACTCTCTGTGCCAGTCCCAAGACAAGATAAAGAGGGCATCAGGTGTAATGCCAAATCAATATGAAAGTGTCTCCACATTAAGGGCCAAAGGTCAACAGTGGCGACTCCAAAGAGGAACAGCTCAGAGGCGATGATAGCTATTCTTAAGAGACTTGATATTAGAAGATGTTCTGAAAGTGCTCACAAAGCTGATTATGTAAACAGAGCATAAAGCGCCTAAGCGTCCTCTCAAAGGTATTTTACTCACTTTACAGGTAATTTATCTTTTCTACCACCCACCTTTTTCATTTCCTAAGGCTTATTAATTAATTGTAGTGTATGCGTGTCTTTGTCAAACATTGTTTACACGGCATATGAATTATGACGGTAAAATGCACGGCTGCGAATTCTATTTTCTGCTTGACTCTGGCGGTTCAGAGTTATTTATAACTTTAAGTAAAACAATCATGATGGGATAAGAAAATTACTCAAGAATAGACAAACTGCAAGAAAAATCCCTAATGGCAGCGGAGACTCGATATCATGGAGGCAACAGAAAGACAAATTCAGAAATCTAAACACAGGTTTTGTTGAGATCCACTTTGACTGGCAGAGGGCCGGCTTCCTGGCTCTCCTCTGATTGTTTCATAGTAACTGCGATCATTGGGCTCAGGTGGAAAGGGTTAACTTTCTGGGTATTGTCCAGAAACTCCTTATCTCCATTGATGCTCAGCTACACAGATGGAGAAAACACAAGTGGGAATTACTTCTACATAATACTACTGAAATATGAGAATGTCGTCAAAACGCATGAGACACAGTGAGAATGTGAAGTCCCAAGTCTTTTCTCACCTGAGTTTTGATGTGCTGCTCGGGTGCAGTGACCAAACTGGCACAGCTCAGCCACAGCATCACCATGATGGACAGGAAGAGGCATGCGGCTAAGATCCAGCGAGGGAGACCTGAGCGCCTGCAAAACAAAACATACATGGTGCATCAGAATATACTTTTTTTTTTATATTGCCATTGTCAGTGGACAAATTGATATATATATATATATATATATATATATATATATATATATATATATATATATATATATATATATATATACATATATACATTTAAGAAATAAGATAATAAGATAAGATAATCCTTTATTGTCCCACATGGGGAAATTTCATAACACAACATGGACAATATCATAACGCAACATGGACAATATAATTAAAGAATATAACCAACAGAGTAGGAAAAAGTCAAAGCATTTCTTTTATTCTACCCCTATATTAAAATATAATGAATGCAGTGCTTAAGTGGAGGAGCTCATGTATCCCGGGGTTCACCACAACAGTGTTGGCCCTTAGAGATAGAGTGAGGACTCAGTCACACGGGAGGAGCTCAGAGTAGAGTAAGTAAGGTCCTGGGTATGTGAAAGACAATAGATGGATGGATGAATAATGCATTGCTGTTGAGCTCTACCTTGACATGCATCCAAGGAAGTCGTGTTCAGCAGCCGGGTCCTCTGAGTGTTGCACTGGATGCTTCCCTTTTCCTCCTGCTTTAGGCGCTCCCTTCTCTCCATGTCCTCTCAGACCTGTCCCAAAATATTTATTTCAGTTTATTCTCAAAAGCTTCATAAAAACAAACATATTCTGTCTATGTGCTGACCATGGGGTCTCTGGGTGTGAGAGTGGACCTGTGGCCAGGGTTTGTCCGCCACATTGGAACGAGGCGCCTGCAGTTCAGGGACACTGTACTCCATCTCAGGCTGACTCTGAAAATGAACCACAACAAACCTTATCAGGAGGTTTATAGATTTACTGGTAAGAGTCAAAAATGGGCTAATAGGATATTAATGCGGACGACATCTTTTTTCCCTCTGGAAGTTCTGTACCCAAGCATGTTTTGCACAACATTTTGCACAAAATTCTATTTTGGCATGCCAGTAAAACAGCCAAAAACACCTGTGCCATATTTGTTACGGTGATGACAGAAACCTCCTATGTTATTCCAATGGGGAAATCGCCAGATCTCTGACATGTGACATGCTGACATTTTATACTTTTACGAACTCCTCCAAGGGCGTTAGCCCAATTAACCTAACATTTCATGAGACTCATCTTCAGGAGTGGGCCATCAAAGGTTATCAACATTTTCATTCTAAGAGCCACGGACTTTGTGCGGCGGAGCTGCAAACTTTTCCCTTTATATGTAAAGCAAAGGGAGGAAGACGCGACAGCGTCACGGATTCAGCAGGAGGTGTAATAAAAGGAAAATTGGGGCACGTTAGCGGCGCGGCGAGAGCCGATCATTGCCGCTTGCGGCTATATTTTTATTTTTTGTTGCTTGTAGTTTTTCTAAATTGTTTTATGTATGTTAGTTATAGTTATATTTATGTTTGCTTTATTATTATTGGATTTAGTGAATGGTCATGTGATACAACAACTCAAACAATAAGTTTGATATTTTTACTGCTGTACTTCTGTGTGATAAAAGAAAAAATGGACTTTTCCAGGGGGCGGGGCCAGGGTGCTATTTTGCTAACTTGTCGACCAATGACTGATACTGTGGCATTCAAAAGCACCTCCTGAGTGGGTGATGTTTAGAGTTGTGTCCTCATATACAGGCAATAACATTGTTTGATTTCCTGTTTTTCAATATGTTCCTAAAATTAACGACGAATAAATAAATAAATAAAACATTGAAATTAAAAAAATGAATGTCAAAAATGGACAAAACTAAACGCTCTCCACACGCTTGTTGCCTCATTAAAAGAGGGTTTGATGCCCCCTCACTTCACTACAGTAGCAGAACTCAACAACACACATTCATATAACAAGAGACATTACAACAGTCACCACACCATACTCTGCCTTTTACTTGCCTATTAGTAATAATGGTTAAAAAAAAAAAAAGTTGATCTGGAATAGGTAAAAAAATAAAAATAAAAAGACATGGCCAGTTGCAGTATTCCCATTTCAAATTCTCCAAACCTCCATAGATGAAAAAGTGATTTCACAATGGCCTTTATTACCCCTGGTGTGCAATGTTTTCTGACAGAGTGCATTGAAACCAGATGCAGCACCAGTGTGGAGGTTTTGGGGAAGAGGGCACATGTGAGGGGGGGACGCTTCTGATTGGCTAAACACTGACAGGATCTAACCATCAGAACGAGTGGAGCCCGGGCTGCATCTGCAAAGCATTACCAAAGGGGATGTAAAAGGTGCTCTGCTTTAGACCAGGGTTTATGCAGTTCAGAAATGCAAAAAGAACACGAGGAAGGTTTGTCACTGGTTTGTTTCTTTATTCCGATATAGCCGGCTCACTCTCTTCTAGACCCAAACCTAAATAAATGTTTAAAGTTACAACAATAATGGCACCAAAATGAGTTGAATGTGGAGGTTGTGTTTGACATACGTCTGTTTGATGTATGAGAGGATTCAGCGTTACCGCTCGTGTTAGAGAGGCAAGATGTATTATAACTGAAAATGGAGACACCTAAAGTGAGAAAATAACTGTTTCATGCACTCAAATATTCAAGGGAGCTATTTACCATTACATTTCACTGTCATGATGTTTTGTACGTGTGCAAAACACATTACAGCGCTGAAGTACGTCACATGTGGGTGCAGCACATTGACTCTCCTGAGGTGAGAAAACATGACATCTCATTTGGAAGTCAAAATCTGACAAATCACCACCAGAGCGTTTGGGTCTGTTTTTCTTCTGTTTGCACAACCATTCATTTTGTTCCTTTTAAATCCACTCAGCCAGCGTGACAAACATGAGAGGAAATGGACTGAGCTCCAAGGCTAGAACGTATTTGATCAAGTAGCCTTTGTCCACACTTACTTTGTCTCATTCATGAAGTTACATTTATTCTTTGATTGGTTACTTCTTGTAACATTTGTATTAGACTTGAGCTGACTTCTGCCACAACAAGCATCTGCTGTCTCAGCTCGTTAATGATATTCATTAGAAAAAGGGTGACATATGGGACAAATGAATCAGGATGCAGAAATAGTATTGTACTGGATAGAAATCATGCAATGATGGATGGCCATAAAGCACTATATAACAGTGCCATCCTCAAACCTATTATTGACCACAAAGACTTAAAGTCCATATGACACATTAGACTACACTTACACAGGGAATATCACTATATTTAAGATTTTACCAAACACCAGTGACAGTTTTTCTCCAACTTGGCAACTTTGGTAAAGTTTATAATGTCACCAATTATAAATGCCAATGGCCAGCAAATATACAGGGGGAGGTAATTCCAAACTGTTACCTAGCAACCAGATTGTAAACAAGGGCCAAAGTCTGTTTAAATCATACAATATTAAGATCTGACAAATAGTTACCCCTGACAACCCCTTTATTTGTGGAGGTATTCTGTTGTAGAACTCAGCTCTACTTCCTGTAATTCATTCATTCATTCATGTTCTCTTCGTTCGAGCTGCGAGTGACTGGAGCCTATCCCAGTGACTTTATCCCAGTGACTTTGGGCCTTAGGCGGGGCACACCCTGCACAGGGGCCAGCTCCCCAGGGTTAACACAGAGACACAGACAACCACTCACTCCCACATTCATTCACTTGGGCAATTTAGAGTTGGGTGTTGACCTAATCTTATCTCATCTTATCTTATCTCACACGCATGTGTTTGGACGGTGAGAGGAACCTGGAGAACCTGGAGAGAACCCACGGGAACAAGGGGAGGACATGCAGACTCTACCCAGAGAGATTGTGTGATGTTAGAATCTCCTTATTGTAATTTTCAACTTTTAATCGTCAAATTTTCTTCACAAACTACAACTTGACTGATGTAAAACTATGATAATTATTACCACAGGGACTATCTCACCAAACAAAGTCATAATTAGAAAAACTTCTGTCATATAGACTTTAAATGTCTGAATAAATAAGGCTTACTCTGTTTTAATCAATACTGGTGTTTATTTAAAGTAATTAACAACACAATCAATGATGCCATCTATATAGTGATGGTTTGATGGGATCAGTTATTTGTATGTCCCCCACATTCACGGCCTTAAACATTGTTTACAGTCTAATGGCCGGGTTATCAGCAGTATCAGCACACTTTACCCTCTGTTCTCTGCCTCAGTCTGCTGTCACTGCTAAAAAGAGCACACGTCTATTATTCCACCTGGAATGTTGTAATTTCATGTTATGTTGCGGCGGCATGAGGTTTCCCAGTCTATACTGTTGCTTATGTCTTGTAATAAATCTCAGCGCACATATGCAGTGTTCTTGTCTACAGTAGGCCTTTTGTATGGGCTACGGAGCACAAAGACTATAATTTCCCATAGAGGCCTTTAATTATGTGGCTAAGTTTACGAAATAGTCACGTAATGCAAACAGGAAAAAGCCTCTGACACTTACGCATGTCTGGCAAACAAGATCTTAATGTGTTTGAGTTAGGACTTTTTATTTGTCAATTTTAAAACATTGCAATTTCAATTTGAATTATTGACAGAAAAGAAAAGAAAAGACAGAGCTGTTCGACACCCGATGTATATATATCTACATTCCCTGATGAACAAACTGTGACCTAAAAGCTCAAACAATTATAAACAATTCAAGTCCTGGCCAAAGATGTCATTTAGTGCCCATTTTACTCTACTGTGCCGTTCACTCAACCTTTAGATGAGCAGAGTGTAAAAACCTGTGAGACGGAGGCAGCTCAGAGTGCTATACTTCATGGAAACCGGTTGTGGTTGTGGCTAGAATTCAAGACACCCACACTATGACTTTGGACAATACACTGGAAGGAGAAGTAAATCAATAAAGTACCTGAAACACCACGACTTTGCCATCATCTGCCTGCAAGTAGAAGGTCCACGTGGAGGAGATGAAGCTTTGAGCCGAGCTGACGATGTCATTGCACCAACTGGACACAGCCTCCATCACTGAAGGCACCTTTGGTCGCAGGGTCATGGCCCTCAGCTGTGGAGATTAGGACAAGTGATAAGACATGGAATTATTTTATCTGTGGGCTGACTAAATGTACTTAGAGGTGAATATTGTAATGTATTTGATCATTTCTGCTTTCAAATTACACTATGAGCATTCAACAAATTATAAACAAATGTACCTAAGGTCTTGAGGTTAAAGCAAGCAATACATTTAGACTTAGATGTTTCTTTTTTATATTGTATAGTATATAAATTGTATATAAATTATAGTATATTATTATATATATTAATTGTGTGTGCTTTTTAAGTTTTGATGAGCGTTAATTCTTAAATACTCTTATGTGTCTGAGAGCAGTGTCCTTCACCTTCCTCCTCTGGATCTCTGGTTCAGCTGGCTGACTGGAACAGCCGGTGATGCAGGCCTCTTGCTCCAGCAGCTTCATGTACGCCTCCTGACATGCTGCAGAGGAGGCAAGACTATGTAAATAAGCCAGATATTGGTCCATAATGCATGAGAGCCATGTGGTTACTTATATGGAGTATAAACAGGCGTTTATGTAATGGAAATTAAGACACAGACTGGCCCTGCAACTGTGATTTACAAGGCGTTAGAACTTGAAAAACAGGGTGCAATGGGGCATCTGCTGTCTGGACAGCAAATCCCATCATTGATTTCCAATTGAGCAGTCAACAGCCTGAACTGCCAGAAAATACTTCCTGAGTCTGCCACCTTCACTGACAGCAGCAAGAACAAAGACCTGTGTGAGGGTTTCTGGGGTACTTTTGATTACCCAGTAAGTCATAATAGTATTTAACCTTTTATAAGGAAAATTTTCAGTAATCAATCATTGTTTTGTTGTTTAATTGCTTCTAAAATCCATAGAAGCTTTAATAAACAGACAAAAATGAAAAAGGCTGACACACAATTACAAAAGAGCAGACTCACCTCCCTGACATTCCTCCTTGCTGGTATTGAAGCCAGCATTGCCATTGACAAACTGGCAGATGGAGTAGAGACGACATCCGCGGTGACAAGCGTTCATCACAGAGTCCTACAGCCACAAACAGGGACAGAAGGTTTGAGATTGGAATGATATATTATCATTTACAGGACATAGGCATTACGTAGTCTCATGCAATGGATTCAACTTCATGGGAAATAAAAAGTAGGTTTTATTATTATTTGTATGTGTCCAATGACATTATCTCATTTCTGCACTGTAACGTGAGGAAATTGCACCCTCTGGTGGTTGATTTAGAAATAGGCCAGACAAAGAGATTCTCGACCGTGAAGGGTCCATAATTGTGTCTGTCAACAACTTTACCGCGGGATTCTTCTGCATAAACAAAAGGCTTAAACTCATGATTATCCCAAACCCAGAAATTGCACCTTTTGACGTTGACAAGTGACAGAACATCTATTTCAGTCCCAACGCAACTCCAGCGCTAAACAGCAGGTGACAGGGCCTATGCAGCTTTTGCTTCTGCAAGATGTCTGAACCACACCTGAAGCCCGAGAGGAGACAAGGTCCATCCAAACCTTTTTCAGACCAAGTTATGCTGTCATGGCCTCTCACGCAAGGGGAAAAGCACGATAGTTATCAATATGACTCATGAAGGGCTAGGCCGAGGCGATATTGAATTTCACACCGAAAAGAATGTGTGCAATACTGTAGCCAGTGCTGCTAACCAGAAAGCCCACCATCTTTAAGACAAACAAGAGAAGAATATGCATCCATTAGAGCCTATGTGTTCTAGCATCACTGAGATGCAGGGGCAGAGGCTGCAGAGGCTCCGGTATCACGCACATTCTGTAGCCTGCACACATGAAGCAGATGCATACATACAGGACATACAGGACATACAGCACCATACATACTGCTGAGATCTCTGCCATATTGTATATAAACCTATGATCACAACAGATTTCGCCTCATTAAGCTTAGGCTTAGCGTTGAGGATGAGATGCATTTGAGCTGTTAATGCGCTTTCTGCAGTGAGGCTACAAGAAGGAACAGGAATAACTTACTTTAGCAGGGCTTTTGTTTTTGATGGTAAGCTGACATTGCTTTTTGCAGTAATTGATGTCGCCCAGTTGGTTGTCAAAAAGATCCGAGGACGCGGCTGCGATAGCCGCGAGGAGCACGGAGAGCAGAGCCGAGAAGCTGCGCATGATGCCGCCGAGAAGGAGCTGAAGCCGAGGAGAGATGCGCCAGAGGAGAGATCACAGCAACACTGAGCTTCTTTGTGGCGGCACTGGCGCTGCTGCTGCGGATGCTGCTGCCTCAGCTCCTGCTCGTGCCACTGCTGAGCGGCAGCCGTGGCGTCACCATCATCATCACGCACCAAGTGCATAAGTGCACAAGTGCACAAGTACACAAGTACACAAGTGCACCAAGTGTATAGTACATACAAGTACACAAGTGCACCAAGTGTATAGTACATACAAGTGCACAAGTGCACATTTGCACAAGTGCACCAAGTGTATAGTACATACAAGTACACAAGTGCACAAGTGCACCAAGTGTATAGTACATACAAGTGCACAAGTGCACAACACAAGTGCACGAGCCTCTGTTCTGCAGGATTAAGCACAGGGCAGTGTCATAAAAGGGCTCCAGAACAGAAACATATATATGCAAGGAGAGTGCTACAAATGGAACACAATTGCCCCCTGCAGATCAGTTTATTTTATTTCATTTAGGCTTTGTATTCATGTAGCTCCAGCTCTTCCTTCATGAAGGGCAGATTGCGCCAGTCTGTTGCGTGTGCGTGTTGTGGGAGTGAGTCTGGGAGGGACAGTATTGAGCACTAATCACTTGAGACTGAGAGAGAAAACAAGGGAGGAGCATTAACAGCATTAACCTGAGCGCTGCGGCTCCGGGACGCACTCCGGGACTTTAAATGGACCCGTAACTTCTCGTGTTTCCACAAAGCCTTTTCGCTTCGGGACTCTCAACTTTGTCCACGGAGTAAATGTGATCTGCAAACAGGAAGTACTGCGCCTCTCACTCGGGGTCCCACTGCTCCGCGCCAGGATTATTACACTCGCCCGGGCGAAGCCAGAGAGGAACTTTACCATGCTGAGCCTCTTTCTCCTCCTGCTCGCTCCACATGGGCTTCTCTGCTCGACACGTAAGTTTCCCTCTGTAGTTCTGCTTTAGTTGGATGTACCTGGTCTGCTTCTGTGGCTCTTCAACATTAGTGTCAGGATCTACTTTAGGGCAAGGTTCTCTTATCAATAAGTATCTGAAATTAATGATTATTTCTGTTGATCAAAGCAACCACAAAGCTTGTCTTGGCTTCTTCTAAGTCACAACACCGCACCTTTCATAATGATATAATGATCATAGGTGTGTATCTGTGCTCCCCGGGGCCTTTGTTGGACTCAAGGATGGTTGTCTACAAATACAAAGGAGCAAGACACACATGGCAGCCATTTATTATGAAGTACATAAACATAACCCATTGCATTGTAAATACTGAATATTATCATTGCATGTGCTGTCATGTTCATGGAGGAAAATTAGATCTTCTGTATTATTGTATCGTATGATTATATTATAACTTATTCATATTATAACTAATTAGACAAATAATTAGACAGCAACGTTGCATGAAGGCAAACACATAAAAAATAACTATATTCCTGGTACTACTAAAATGAGAATGTGTTTCTTATATGCACACATACTGCACACAATAAAATGTTTATAATGGATGAGGATAAGGCACTTCTAAGCTGTTTTGGTGCATGTGTTAGATTACTTGCTGGGGCCCACCTGCAAACAGATCATAAACCTCACACATTAACCTGTGTATAACCGTCAAGCTGCCCACTGGTAACATTCGGACACACTGAAAGTGTTCCCAAAAGCATCAATCATAAAAGCAAACTGACAGGACAGCCCCAATACGGGTCACTGCATGGAAAAACATTCAAAGACACGACTGACAGACTGCAGTGACCTTTAGGGTGATTCTCCTGGAGGGTCATAAATCCCTTCATTACAAGGTCATAAATATGACCGGCTGCAAACTCACAATTTTATCTCTGGAAATAATTCACACACAAACATACAGTTGTTTTATGCATGGAAGCAAAATATTGATGCATGCCATTTTAATTGCCTTATTGACGTAATAATACCTCAAGAGAAGGAGTGATAGATTATCAATGGAACATTACAAACTAAATATTTAGTTATATTGAATTTAGTTGTGACTTTTATCATTTGTTTCCAGACTTTGCAGTCATCTCCCCTCAGGACCCTGTGCTCTTGATGGGCTCCTCTCTCACTGCCACCTGCACTCTCAGCCCGGTGGTGAACCTCCACGCCGGCTCTCTGTACTGGACACTGAACGGGGCACGTGTGCCCAGCAGCTCCTACAGCGTGGTCAGCCCCGACACTCTCAGCGTCACCCTCCATAACCTGAGCGGCTCCAGGCAGCAGTCCGGAGACAACCTGATGTGCCACGGAGCAGATGGACACATCCTGGCCGGGTCCTGTCTCTATGTGGGCAGTAAGTGTTGTTGAAGTAGAGCTGGGAGATATAGCAGAATTGTATTGTAAAAATGCAACATTTGTATATCCAGTATATTGTCTAAAATATATACTGGTAATATAATAATGAAAGATTGACCATATGAAATAAAACAAACTTGCAGCGTAGTCTTTCAATAAGTGTAGAAGTGATATTGCGTGCACTTTTGGGGTTAATATTTCTGTAATATTTTTGAGCACATTTCTGATGGATTGCCGTAAAATTATCTGAATATTGTCATCACAGTAATCCCCCCAAAAAGGTTATCAATTTGTATCAGTATGCCCCCCTTAGTATGAAGTATAGAGCACAGCTACTCAGTGTGAAACATCAGATAAAAGGAGCTTTGTGCAAATACGGTAATCGAAAAAAAATAGTACCGCTACATGTATCACATTGTGCCATTGTGTGTGCTTTAGTACTATGCCTCTTGTCATTAGTTTAAACACAATGTGCTTAAAAGTGATATTAAATATTAGGTCAAGCCAGTTCAATCTGTACAGACTCAAATGGAGATAAATTTATGTTTTGAGGGAAAGATAATAACTTTGCTTTGCGGCTTAGACTAAGAAAGACGAGTGATGCTTTGGCGGTGCAGAGCTGGATGTAATGTTCTTTCTGTACGTTATTTTGTATTGTTTTCACCGTTGTGCTGCTGCCTCTTGACCTCTTGACCAGGTCGAATAAGAATTACTTCTCAATCGACCTGCCTGGATAAAGGCAAGTTTATTTGTAGAGCACAATTCAACACAAGGCGATTCAAAATGCTTCACACAACAGGAAAAAAATGCATTGAAATCACAAATAAATAAATACAAGTTAAATAAATACATAGGAGCACTCTTCCCCCGGCCTAGGCACTGAAAAAGTGAAACTGATGACTCCTGTGTAAAGGTGGTGTTTGGCTGGAGCAGCTGACTCAGGGAGCAAGAGCAGAGTTTAAACCAGGCTGACAGAGCGCTAGCACTGACGCTGAGCTGAGATGGGCATGCAGGGTGGCTACACGAGCAGGGTGACTACACGAGCAGGGTGGCTGCACCAGCAGGGTGGCTGCACCATTAGGGTGGCTGCACCAGCAGGGTGGCTGCACCAGCAGGGTGGCTGCACCATTAGGGTGGCTGCACCAGCAGGGTGGCTGCACCAGCAGGGTGGCTGCACCATTAGGGTGGCTGCACCAGCAGGGTGGCTGCACCAGCAGGGTGGCTGCACCAGCAGGGTGGCTGCACCATTAGGGTGGCTGCACCAGCAGGGTGGCTGCACCATTAGGGTGGCTGCACCAGCAGGGTGGCTGCACCATTAGGGTGGCTGCACCAGCAGGGTGGCTGCACCAGCAGGGTGGCTGCACCAGCAGGGTGGCTGCACCAGCAGGGTGGCTGCACCAGCAGGGTGGCTGCACCAGCAGGGTGGCTGCACCAGCAGGGTGGCTGCACCAGCAGGGTGGCTGCACCAGCAGGGTGGCTGCACCAGCAGGGTGGCTGCACCAGCAGGGTGGCTCGTGTAGGTGCGGAGTCTTCCAGTCTGAACCTTCAACAAGCCTCCTGTTTAAACTTTGGCCATTTGTATTTGATAATTAAAATTCAATATACATCATTAGATTAAAAAAAAATAGTTTAGTAAATAGGTCTACTCTAGATTGTTTGTTTTTTGTAGATTGTAGATGTTTGTTTATAAAATGTATTGTATGCATACATTCTTCACCATCTTTTATGTGTTTAAAGCTTTTATTACAAATAAAAATGATTATAAATAGATATGAATGAATTAATTAATTAATATTAATACATTAATTTAGATGTTAAAATGTTAATATTGAAGCCCAGTTGATCTGAAATATAAAAACAGACTTTCTGAAAACACTTCCTTTGCAGATAGTTTTTGCCATGTTGTTGTTGAGCTGTTTTCTTGTTTCCCGGCAGTGCCCCCAGAAAAGCCAGTGAATTTGACATGTTGGTCCAGAAACGCTAAGGACCTGAGCTGCAAGTGGAGCCCTGGGGGGAAGGGCGAGACCCACATCCGAACCAAGTACACCCTCAAGTACAAACTGAGGTGAGCGCCCAGACCGGGATCACCGCGTCCAACACCACGCAGGTACACTACCAGCTAATATGCTACATTTAGCTTAGCTTCTACCACACAGACATAGTTTGTCATTAATTTTTGGTCTACAATGGTGCATAGTAGAATTTAAAATTAATGTAATCCGTAATGACCTGGTGATTTGTTCTCTCTTGTGTTCAGGTGGTATGAGAGAGAAGAAGAGTGTGGTAATTATAGAACAGGCAAACAGAGATATTCATGCTACATTCCCCGGAACCCTGCCCTCTTCACTCCATATGAGATCTGGGTCGAAGCAGCCAATCAGCTCGGCTCCTCCATCTCTGACATCACCACTCTGGACATCCTGGACGTAGGTAAGAAAACTAACAGTCAATAAAAAAACACCTTTTTACTGCTGGTATGGAAATGTTTACCACAACATTATATTGTACACTTTTTATTCAACATCAAAATAAAGGTGTATCTATCAGAATAAGTCCCTTTCTCCATTCAAATAAAAAAGTAGTAAAAAAAAAGAAGAAAAATAAGTAAAATTAGCACATTCTTCCTATTTTTTTACCAATATTGTTTTTTTTCCCTTTAGGCTTTTTCATATCTTTCAGTTTTATCTTTGGACAGTTTTAATGGAAAAGTAGCATCTTTACCATGAGCCTTCCCATAATATGCAAGAAATATCATACTGTGAGATTTGGATTTTACTACATTCCTGTGAATTACTTTTTGGGAGTAAAGAGATTCTGCTGCTAATTACCAACATTGTACTCGGTCTGTCTCTGGCAGGCCCGGGAACAATATGAGGTTATTGAAAGGTTTAAATAGCAAATAGTTGTATCCGTACTCCCGAATCATTTAAGTAATTGGCCTCTCTTAAAACAAAAGTTAATTTGGGACAATGTCCTCGTTGAACAAACAAGTAGCATTTTACAAGACATTTTCATAGTTCTCTTTCTTCTCTCTATTCTTGTGGCACCTTGTATTTTCTTTGTCTGTGCTGATGTGTGTGCAGATTTGATTAAAGAAGGTAAAAGTTGTGTTTTTTACTGACTAAAGGAGCCATTGAATAGGAACCACTGACTAAGCATTTACAGAGCCAGTAGTCTGCAGTTTAACAGCGGAGCAAGAAGATTCACATTTCGCCCTTTGAAGCAACTGCGCTTGTGATTTTGGGCGTTACAAACATAAATAGATGCTGTTCAAAATAAATGTCTATTTTATTTGACATTACATGATACGTTACAATACATTTCTCAAAATACCAACAAAAACAAAATATTAAAATTAATATGAAAAGTATACAAAATAAATGCTTAGGGCCTATTTCCCCTAAAACGCTTGACTAAAATGAGCTTGTTTCAAACGAAAGCTGCTCCTGAACCTTTGGAGCACAAACAAAAGGCTGGACTCTTTGTGAAGCTGAGACTCTGTAGTTTGGTATTCTTCAGTCTGGTTTATTCTAATTATAAGAAGAAACAAGCTCTGCACAGAGGAAAGTCAGATTTGAAATTCCACCTAGTTTTTCTTTGCTAAATATATGAATGTGTGAAGCTGGTTTCTGGAGGGATGTCGGATCGACGCTAGTTTGAGCATTTGTTTTCACAAAAACAATTTTTTAAAGCTGAAGGTAAATTTTATTCATTTATTTTTTATTTTAGGGTAATTCATTATTGTGAGTTTGGAGAATAAACTGTCTCCAAACAAAAATTGTGTTTTACAGCTTTATACAGTACAAGTACAACATATCAGCAGCTTGAGCGTTCCCTTTTATCAGATGTGGACTAAATGGAATAAAGATTGTAAAATTCCAACGTCCCACCCATGGAACTTCCCAAGTGTAAAGTTTTTTTAATACCAAAGGCGTGTTTTCTTGTAATTTAAAGATTTAAATATCTGCAGTATACAAAGTATTTTATTATTTCTGTGCTGTTCCAATTTTTATTTATATATTATTGTTAGTTTGGGAATTACTGGTTGACAAACATTGTATGCAACATTTTAGAAATGCTGAGTTTAATCACGTCCACTTTGTCCAGTGACCACAGACCCTCCGGCCCACGTGCAGGTGAGTCGTGTGGGGGACCTGGACGACCAGCTGACGGTCCGATGGGCCAGTCCGCCTGAGCTGAAGGACATGCTGTTTCAGGCCAAATACCAGATCCGCTACAGGCTGGAGGAGAGCTCCGAGTGGAAGGTACAGTCCCACACAGAGAACACACTGTGCAGTTATGACACTTCTGAGGCTGCGGCGGAAATATCTGAGGCGCAGCACAAATGAAAAAGAGAACTTCAGTAAACACTGGTTTTGCAATGGGTTTTGACATTCATTACATAATATTTTTCATAGTTAGAACTGTAATATTTACCCAACCCAAAAGAATTTAGTTACCTGTGCTTCCAGTAAAAGTATAAAAGGAGCACACAGATTCCCTATAAAGTAATCATCCACTGCTTTTGACCCACAAACACAAGATTGGAGCGTAGTACTCATCATGACAAAGACAAAGATGACTCTGATCAATCCAACTAACTGTATAACACTTTCTCCCTATTCCTCTCCAAAGATTGTGGATGACATTGGTAACCAGACGTTGTGTCGCTTAGCGGGGCTCTATCCTGGGACAGTGTATTTCGTGCAGGTTCGGTGCCGGCCCGTGGGCATCTATGGGTCCAGAAAACCGGGCATTTGGAGCGACTGGAGCCACCCGACAGCTGCCTCTACACCCAACAATGGTGAGCACCGATTGTTCTTCTGTAAACATCTAAAGCATTCCTACCATTTAATTTGTGCCTCTGTTCTACCAATGGAGATTTCCAACCCAATTAAAACCAGAAAACCATGTACTTATCTGTACTTTAACATCCTGAATCTAAAGATGCAAACGGCATGTGACCCGAGAGGAGTCATGCTAAAATAGGCATCAAACCGTGATAGAGATCTCAGAGCTGGGGATCAGAGGCAACTACGGGCAGTCGTGAGGACATTTGATAGATTTTTGTAACAAACCTCAAACATTGATCAAGTTAAAAAGCCGCTTGTCTGTCTGAAACATAAGCAGGTCTATAAAGGCTGAGTGGAAGCAGGTTTGGGACCAAGAGCAGCAGATAATGAGTTACATGGGTTATGTGGTATTTACTCTCGGAGGGAGGAAGTAATTATCAGGATCTTTTGTGTGCCATGGACAATTCAGTGTGGCACACTAACTGCATTCAGTGGTCTTATTTCCCCTCAAGATGGTTGAAGATTTTATTTATGAGTTATTGATGCATTAATTATGAACGTTTTATTTTACCTTAGTCTCCTTTTATGGGTGTTTATCCCAACAGGGAACTCTCTAACAGGGATTCAAACAGGAAGTTTTTGTATTTCTTGTTGCACTGCTGTTATTTGAAATAGTTAAAATTTAAATAAACATTTTTAAGGATATACAGAGTATGACAGTTGCTTTTTTTTTTTTTTTTTTTTTTTTTTTTAAGTGAAATGAATGTTTTATAAAGTGAAATGAATGTTGAATAAATCGGCGATAACACATTTTCTCTTTGCCTCCCCTCACCTTCACTCCTTCGATGCCCGCCTCACTCTCCAGAGCGGCTGTACACTGCCTCCTGTGACCCCAAAACGGGCGACCAGAACGCCACTCTGCGCAAAGAGCTCAAGCAATTTTTCGGCTGGGTCCGTAAACACGCCTACGGCTGCAGCGGCATGTCCATCAAACTATATGACCAGTGGAGAGTGTGGGTCCAGAAGTCTCATAAAACAGGCAACCAGGTAGGTAAGCACCATCTTTGTCTGTTAACCAATACATTTACAGCAAACCTGAGGAGTGTCTAGGCTTTGAGTCCTCAAAAAGGACCTCCGTATACTGTATATCATAAACACACTACTGTAGCCAGGACAGTGAGTTCTTGCATGACCGCTTTGAGCTGAATCGTGACCTTGCTTCGTTAAGTTTTGTGGTTAACATTTTGAAAAAGAAAAGAAGACATTATCCTCACAGACCGTCTGTGTAGTTTTTGTTTTCAGAAAAGTAAATACATATTGATTTACCATGTTCTTTCTTGACCACAACAAACAATACTGAGTAAATGTAATAAAGAGTCTGCAACATGAGTTTGTGTTGTTTCTTGTGCGTAGACCCTTTCATGAAAATAACTCCCACAGCCCATGTTTGTTCGACTTTGGAGTCAAAACCTTCCCCTCATAGAAACCATTCTAATATCCGCACTAATCAAGTCCACTCAGCGATCCTTCCTATTTAAGAGCACAGGCTCCTAAACAATGTCTTTGATTACCATTTATGATGGTACTGATGATTACTAACGCACTTCTGAGCAAGGTGAGACACTGAGAAATGTTTTATTAATCAAAAAAGCCATTCATTGGCAAGTCATTTAGAAAACCACATTGGCATTATGGTTTTAATATACCCATTATACTGAGTTATCTAACTTAAATGCATATTCCCTCAATAAAATGTAATGTTTGTTGATAAATATAATATTTCACTCAATTTTTCACATTATTAAGGTTGTTAATGTGAAAAAAAAATACTTATGTTATTACAGTTGAGGATATAAATTACTGCCTTGTTTAATTGTCCCAGTATAAAACATCTGCTCTCGCCTCTTTAGATTCTACACGACGATAATTCATAGCACAGCTGTGTTTAACTTCAGACCAGCATCGAGAAACACTGACAGCTAACAGGCCCCCAGAGTCCCGGCTGCGTGAGAGGTCCAACGCCGGCTCAGGCATACCGCAGTCTTTGGCCTGAGTGCCTTAACTTCACTTTAAAGGACCCAAGTGGAGGATAACTGAGGAGACAATGCAGCTTCTCTGTGACTGTGAAGTTTAAGGACCACTACAGTAAGAGCAACACACACGCTGTGATGTACTACGAAAACTGTATGTTAACATATAATGAAATGTAAAATGCTGCTTATATTGATAGTATTCAGTCATCAACCTACAAATAACATAAACATGGACAGCTATAAATTATATTTTAATGTGAAATGTATTGTACAATATAAATGGAAAACATTTTTTCTGAACTTTGTTTATTAAAAAAGTGTGACAGTAAATATTCTTGTCATTTCTGTATTTACAATGTCCATTAGCACAAACCACAGCCAAGACAAACCCATAAATAGAAGGTGTGTAAAAGGCCCTTGGACAGATGAGACTGCAGCAGTGAACAGGGCGGAGCCCAAAGGGGGATCAATAAGTGCAGCTCAGAGGCTGAAGTTGCAGCGGTCAGCGTCAGCCCTGGGTCAGTGCTGTGGGCGCTGGCTTTAAGTCTCCCAAGAGGCCCACAATTGTCAATCACACTCCTCCGAGTCATACTTAAAGTCCTGCATGATCTCACTCAGAGCTTCTTTGTTCTTGATAATTCTAAAAATAAAACAACAGTGAATACATTATCATGAAATCAGAAGGCAAGGATTTAATATTGTGCATGACATTCCAGTACTAAACTTTCAGTAAACAAGAAAAATCACACCAGTGCTCATTAATATTCATTTAAATTATTTTAAATGATTGGAATACTATAGTTCTCAATTATATTTATAGAGATAGACTGAAGCATTTTAAAGGGCTGTGTTTTATTTATAGATTTGGATAAGATACATTTAAAGATGATGATTAATTGCGTAGCTAAGAGCAGTTCACCAATAAGTAGAAGTCAGTGGGGAGCAAACCGTGAAAGCTGCAGTAACATTACAATATCGGCTCTTACTTGTGCTTGAGTTCTTGAATTTTTTCCTGACCGTCCTCGTCCTCTGGGTGATCCTGAGCACACTGTCTGGCCAGCTGCAGTTTGGCCGTCTACAGAAGAGGCACATCATATTTGATTTATGGAAAACAGTCATTGAATCTGGGAGAGACTGATAATAAACTGTGAGTGTGATAATAAAATCTTTTTAACCAGTCACAACGAGTTCATATTATGGTGTGTAAAAACACTAGTGGAACACATTGACACAAGGTCACAGATGGAGATGTGGGCAGATTTCAGATACTTTGAACTGTTGCCCTGAGAGGGTCAAGAGTTTAAATAATTCAGACTAAACATGAAATTCTGTTTCGAAGTTTGAAATATTACGCAAAACTGTATTTCCTATCACAGTATATTATTAAACTCAAACTCGTTATTTATTGCTCTAAACAGTGCCCCCTTGTGGTCAAATATTATACTGAAATAAGAAACTGAAGGGAAAAACTACATTTACAAGAGATTACAGAATAGGGAATAAATCTAGTAAATGTGATGACAGTCACTCTCGGCTGACAGGCATGACTCCTGAGAGTGACAGGCATGACTCCTGAACACTACTCTGACAGGTTATTGCTTTCCTTTGTTGACTAGAACAATAATTGTTAGTTAGCCTCATGCTTAACCAGTGGAGGTTTTAAGATAAATGTTAAACCTTGCACACAAAAGCCACTATAAAAAACTATAGACCTGATCAGGGGGTAATTATTACTCAGGGGGTAATTATTACTCTACTATATAATTTTTATGGTAGCATGGTAACAGATCTTTAATTACCAATAAAATAAAAAAAAAATTGTTAAGACAGCAGCATTTCAGGTAGGAGAAAGATGTTCGGGTCACCAGTGTTTCCACTGGTAAATGATCTTGTAAAGCTATTTATAATCCAGTAGTTACTATGGCTGCGAGATTATTCCATATTGAATCAAAATCACAATTTAGATTGACACACAGCAAATCACAAAGGCTGCAATTTTTTAAGTATTGGTATCATAATTTCCTCCTCAAACAAGAAAATATAATTGCGTGTTCTGCATAAAAACTAATAATGCTGTAGTTTGGATCTGTTTTATAAAAACATGAATTGCAATAAATTGTAAACATTTTTCTCAAATTGTGCAGCTCTAGAAATGACACAGCAATGTATCTGGTTGTGCCACCACACTTTTGTTTTTTAACGTTTTGGCTAATGTATCATTCTAGACATTTTGCACCGTTTCCAAAATACATGGCAGATTTAATCAAGTCAATAACGGTCACTTTTTGCTCTGTACCTCATCTACGGCCTGCGGCAAAACATGTCATCGCTACACCCTGCAATAGAAGCCTGATAAAGATGCCTGATGTTGAGTGAAACACACCACTAATGTTATCCTATGACCACAAATGTTCAGCTAAAGTTTGGTGGTAGTTTACTTGGTGCTAGATAGAGTGCAGCTGTCTCTTGTTTGCCCTCCCTATTTGTCTGTAAATCACACTTACAAGTTCAAGCTTCTCCTTCTCTTTGTTCT
The DNA here is from genome assembly GCF_026437365.1 of Eucyclogobius newberryi. NCBI lineage: Eukaryota > Metazoa > Chordata > Actinopteri > Gobiiformes > Gobiidae > Eucyclogobius > Eucyclogobius newberryi. Next base: position 33,594,553 of record NW_027316532.1, on the reverse strand, counting down.
GCAGCTTTTCGATGTGCTCGGAGAGGTCTGGCTGGTCAAAGTCGTGGTGCAGCTTTTCCTTTATCTCCAGCACTTCCTTTGAGATGCCATTAAAAGCCTGGGTTATCTCATTCACCAGCTGCTTGTAGTGGTCGAAGTCATATTGAGGTCCTGTCCTTAAGTAAGCTTCGTGTCCTCTTGAAGGCGGAAAGCAACAAAAACACAAATGTGAACACTGTGTACCTTCGAGTGATTTTACAGTCTGTGCCTGAATCACAGCTGTAGTAAAGTTGATTTGTCTTTCATTTTATTGATTTGCTTTATATATATATATATATATATATATATATATATATATATATATATATATATATATATATATATATATATATATAACTCACTCTTCAAACAGCCGATATGTCTCCACACGTTCAGCCTGAAGATGATAGAACCTCTGGATCAGGGCTTTAAAATCTGAAGGCACCTAGGGAAATCATAAGGAAAATATAAACATTACACTCATAGTTACACACACTAATAATATGTATAATCATTGGTCAATGTAATCAAATCACACTATAAAATAAAAGAGTATTTAGTCATAAACGTTTATCTTCCTCCCCAGACGCACGAAGTTAGCATTAGCTTTAGCTCCCCTTCACTAAACTCAGCCGCAGACAGAAGAATACATTGTTATCTCCAAGTTACCGATGTATGACATTTAAACCTCATTGTCCTACCATTTTGTCGGTGTTATTGCAACCGTCAATGCTATGAATTACACATTTTAAAGTGTTTCGATTTTGTTTATGAATCTACAACAGCCGCATGTGGATCTACCCGGAAGTGCTGTAAGCACGTGACCAATAGTACGCCCCTGCCCCAGAGTCCACGCTCTGCCCAATATAATATAATACATCCCTGGCTCTGCCCCGCGGGTCAAGGGAAGGTTTGTGTTATAGTTCAAATGTCATAAACATGACCTATCTGGGGCCCCAGATACACAGGTGACATATGTAAATCAAATATAGCTTTTATTGATAACAATTGTTATTGTTAAAAAAGTGCATAGTGCTATGTCAAATTTTGTTTTACTTTACCAAAGACAGATTTTTGAAAGATAAGTGTATTTTAGGGTTGGTCCTTTTTGTGATGTGAAAATGTTTTTTCTCACAATTGGCTATAGATGATAGGACAGATGGGGCGTGATAAACAACAGTATTATTCCTGAGAGAACATTGGATGTTCTTTAGACTTGGTATGTCTATGTTATGTCTATGCTATGTCTATGCTATGTCTATGCTATGTCTATGTTATGTCTATGCTATGTCTATGCTATGTCTATGCTATGTCTATGCTATGTCTATGCTATGTCTATGCTATGTCTATGTTATGTCTATGCTATGTCTATGCTATGTCTATGCTATGTCTATGCTATGTCTATGCTATGTCTATGCTATGTCTATGCTATGTCTATGCTATGTCTATGCTATGTCTATGTTATGTCTATGCTATGTCTATGCTATGTCTATGCTATGTCTATGCTGTGTCTATGTTATGTCTATGTTATGTCTATGCTATGTCTATGCTATGTCTATGTTATGTCTATGCTATGTCTATGCTATGTCTATGCTATGTCTATGTTATGTCTATGCTATGTCTATGCTATGTCTATGCTATATCTATGCTGTGTCTATGTTATGTCTATGTTATGTCTATGCTATGTCTATGCTATGTCTATGTTATGTCTATGCTATGTCTATGCTATGTCTATGCTATGCTAGGTCCTACAGAGGACCATTGCTTCTCAATAGTTTGTTGTGTTAAACATCCCGCTGGTCATTTGCCCTTCACAGTCTGCAAGAAGCCAATTTCTCATTTTGAGGGACAATTACTTTGTTACAAGCCTTGACTAGGGCCTTACCTTCATGCAACAGATCAAGAATTTCCCTCAAAGTGATGTGTTATTATGAGATAGCCATAACACATTTATTGTGTCAGAAATATATGCGCTCCTATTGCAGATATACAACACTGTTCCACGATGCAACAGTTCTATCCCATTGGACACAATTTAGAAGTTTACCAAAGTGTATCAATAATCATCGTTCTGGGTTACATTTAAAATACTTGACTAAGCTCTATGCTCATCTTCTCCTAACTTGTAACTTGTATGTAACCATCTCAGATCATGTGACAACTGCAGTAAATATGTGGTTTAAATAATTTTTTCTTTACTTTGGTTTTTCAGTTTTTACTGTAAATAGGGTCAGGGTTATACTTTAAAATATGCACAGCAACTTCAGAGCTTCAAAGATACACATGTTTTTACAGTCACAGTGACCAGTAATTAAATTAAGTCAGAAAGCAGAATGAGCCTCACATTTGCGTAGCCAGTTTTAATGCTGAAATCCAGTTGGTTTAAACCTGAGCATCCTCGCTGTGATCTGAATGGTCACGACCCTAAAGACCACCACTAACTGAATCAGTGCCAGTGCAGCCTCTGCGGCTCAGTGAGCCTGTTCTGAGCTGAACATGAGGCATGGCCTGTCCATGATGTCTGTGTCGTCTATATGCATGTTAGGGTAGTGACAACACAGGCTCAGTTGTAATTATAGTTATTTTAGTACTTTATTAAGTATTTTAGTAAGTAAAAGTGCAGGCGATACCTCCCTGTGCATTCATATCATATTTGTATGCTGTTACAGTTTAATCTCACCAATATTATCTTTGTATTATTGGATTTTGATACAGAGGGTGTATTCTGGATCCCAGGCAGAATATGACCCATGTTTGTCGAAGAATAGGGACATTCCAGTGTTGCAACAGACAAGTACCATATAGCAATTAATAATAACAATAATAACAAATCCCAAAAATGATACAATTCTAGATAAATATGATTCAAATGTGCCGGAAAACTAATGGTGCACGGTCACGCAGGTTCCACACAGACAGTCTTCTCTACCCTAGGTCTGAGGGAATTCAGCACCATTTGTTCTATTTACTTATAGAGACCTACAATATGAAAACCTTCCGTCGTGTTTTCTAACTTTCTTTTTTGGAACACAATAGAGAGTTTCAAATCTTTCTTAAACTATTGCTTGCACAAAAGACACAAATAGCTGCTACACTACCTTAAGTGTGTGTATCCGAGTGATTACAGCATTGATGTAATGTGAAAGGAGGATGCTCTGAGCTACGCGCAGACGACTCCTGCGCCTGTGTCCTCCTCTGTCTCTGATTGGTCCATGCAGCATCTTCAGCACCGCGCAGGCTGAACAGCGACACACACGAGGATGCCTGCAGACCTGTGCGGCCAAACGCTTTGGGGACATATTTTTGCTTTAACGGCTTATGGCATGTTCAGAGTCCTTGCAAATTCTGTTTTGTGGGACCTCATCAAGGTGACCGTTTTCGCAACGTGCCTGTTTTCCACCGGGGTATCCCGCCCTGTGTGAGTCGGGCATGGCGGTCCAGTCTGTCTCTGGTTTTCAGATAAAGCAGGTGCAAGCGACCGGAATTGATCTGCTCCAACACGTCTAGCAGCGAGCCCTGGTCTCTCTCTATGATATGCCTACCAGAGGGAGAAAGAAGAGGTTCAAAGGTTGAGCCAGGGCTGAGGAAGGGGCTTCACACCCAGGGACCGCCTGTTACGGATCCATAATGTTTCTGAAGTCCAGAGTATGACGACGTTAACTGAAGGACTGTGTAGTGTAGATGACACCTTTTACAAAGTCTTACTTTGACATCAGCTCAAATCCTTCAGCGTAGCATCTAGCACATTGCCTTATGGTTTCCCAGACTCATCACCGTGTGTTGTCTTTTCCCGGGCCTGTCAAGTTCAGTTGGCAGCTTCGGAGCCGCTAAAGCTCGACTGTCGCCTGCTCTTTTTGAGACATGGGGTGTATCCAGAGCATCGCGTGCAACAAGAGCCGCATCAAACGGGAAAACATTGTGGTGTACGACCTGGCCGCCACTATAGACCACTGCCCCACTGTCATCGAGGAAAACTCGCCCATAGTGTTGCGGTACAAGACACCATATTTTAAAGCGTCTGCACGGATTATTATGCCACCGATATCGCGCAATGAGACATGGGTGGTGGGATGGATCCAGGCGTGCACCCAGATGGAGTTTTACAACGTATACGGGGACATTGGCATGTGAGTCCATTAACACGGTCATTTTTGAATATACTTGCAACATGTGCGCCGTGTTTGTTGGTGGCGTGCGCGGTCCAAGAGGCTGACATTGTGCGTGCGTGATGCCGGGGAGCAGGTTGACGTGACACACTGTATGGCACGATGCAATAAGGAGCATTTGGGCACAGTAGGTTAACTCGCTTTGTTCAGACGCCCACCGAAAGATTTTGTTCCTGTGATTTTGCCACCTAAATAGAAAAGCTGCTATTTCAGGAGCTAAACAACAGCTGGTCTCAACAGTGCCTATAAAGAAACACTCTTTATCACCCCAAACACTGTTAGTAGGAAGGCTCATGATAGCACTGATGTCAGTGGGTGAGAGGACGGCTTCAGGTGCTCTGAACTATACAGGAAAGAGAGACAACTTGACTCATCAACAACATAAAATAACTAGGATAATACCTCCCAACTCTTAATTTATTGACATGGAAATAGTGACAGGCTTAAAAATGACCAAAATTAAGGTTGTGGTGATTATTTGGCTATAAATAAAATTGTCTTTAAGTATCTGTAAAGGTGCATTTGATTAATATAGGATAGAGCATATTCATTACCCTCTTGTCATCCAGAAGCTATTAAGACTTGAGAGTGCCTGCTAGAAGGAACTGAGAATATTCACTGTTAACTATAAACATTTGCCACTGTGCTTCTCTTCAGGTCGAGTTGGGAGCTGCCCCAGCTGCGGGACGGCCTGGTGAGAGCTATCAGTGACTCAGATGGTGTGAGCTACCCCTGGTACGGAAACACGACAGAGACTGTCACCATAGTTGGCCCTACCTCCAAGCCCTCCCGCTTTATAGTCAGCATGAATGACAATTTCTACCCAAGTGTCACCTGGGCTGTGCCAGTCAGTGAGTCCAATACACCTTTATTGACTAACATCAAAAGGGACCAGAGCTTCTCCACGTGGCTGGTGGCGCTGAACACTACATCCAAGGAGAGGATCTTGCTCCACACCATAAAGTGGAGGATGAGGGTGGACATTGTGGTGGATCCCTGTCTGCCTCTGGGCTCTAGGGCCCAGCTGGTGGGCCGGGTACATCAAGACCAGCCCCGGGTACTCACCCGCATGGATGCCATTCCACCCAACGCTATGGGGCGGCCCAACGCTAACGATGCACAGGTTCTGATGTGGAGACCAAGAAGAGGCCCTCCATTAGTGGTTATACCACCCAAGTAAAATCTGTTGACACAAATCATTTGATTAACGGATAAATTAAAGACAAAATTGGATGAACAAAGACATGCAGAATGAGAAGTGGGCTGACACCATGCTCACCTTATTTGATCAGAGTTGCAGTGTTTGGTTTGTTAAATCTGAGGGGACAGCTGCCTTAAAAGCCCCACTGCTGCCTCCGAGAATGAAACTTGTGGGTGCTTTGTTTCTGTACTGTAGCGATATAGAAGATTTAAACATTTAAACCAGAGCGTGTTCATCAGCCTTAACCATGACTGAACTACACTGCTGTATCAGTGACCAGAGTTATGGTTTGCATAAGAAAAACATCTCTACTGCTTATTTATTCAACAAAGATGGGTTATTATGAGGTGATGCTTTTGTGATGCTATGTTTCCAATATTGGAAGCCAGTGTCACAGTCGGGTTTGCTGCTTGTCACACCATTCTGCCTCACACCAGAAGCCTCATTTGCGCTATTGTAGTTTAGGTCACCTGAAATCTTCAATAAATGAAGACTGTTTACATTCATAGTTTTGACATATCACAGGCAGAGGTGGGAGATATGTCCAAAAATTGATAATATTGCAATTGTTGTTTGGAGATATGCAACATTAGTATATAGAATATCTTGTCTGTAATTGAAACTCTTAAAAATTACCTCAAAAAGACACGTCTAATGTAATCTCCCGAACAAGGGCATAAAGTGCCATTTCCTCCCTTTTGTGGTAAATGTTAGGGTTCATTGACGTATTATACTAGACTTGAACCTCAACCAAGACATTTCCAATTTTTGCACATTTATGATGCATTGTTAAAATATTGCCTGAATATTGTTATCAAGATAATTAAATATATTCATTTTTGTCAATATTACCCACTCTTAATCACAGGGATTTAATTCGTACTACAAGAATATTTGTAATTGTCGACTTTTATCAAATTTGCTTGAAGATGTAGATTGAACAGAAGCAAATATTCTGTTTGTGATATTTTCCCAGCCAAATAAGCCTTCACACATTCACCTCATCAGCATTACAACCACTCTGCCTCCTGATAAGGGCAAATCTCAACAAGCACACAAAATAGAGGCCTCAATATAAGTATTTTTGGAGCGGGCCTATTGTAGCTATGACATGATCGAGAGCAACACAAGAAAACCCACACTGACAATCAAAGGCGACATTGAGAGCAGGAGTTTGAACGCCAGACTTTACAGGTAATGCCTGTCAGTGACTTTACATGTCGTGTGAATCCTAATGTTTTAATGAGAGTATTTATCATACTTGACAATGAGGCGACTTAAGTGTCTTTAACAGATGTGCCTGAAGATTCAACGAGGACAAAGCAGTGCACAGCAATCACAAGGATGCTTGGACTCATTATTGTAATTCTGTCCCGAGTTAAACCTAGTGATCAGTTCAAATGAATGGGGTAAAACGATATGACGGAAACTCTGCCATCTTGGTCTTTTCTCTCAGACCATGTGGCTTTTGCATGCTGTGTTTTTAACCGATTAAAATGAACCAATTATAAATATGCAATTGCCTTTTTCTCCTTGGTGCCTACTTTCTGGAGTTATTATGCTCCGACACTGTTGCAGTAAAATGGGGGCCATGATGGATTCAATAACCAGGGAGACACTGCTTAGTCAACATTTTTGTTTTATAAAATAATCAAACGCTGTAATTAAAATAAAGATATTAATCATGAGCCCAAAAACAAAGACAACAGCCCAAGGGCCATATTTAAATAATCCCACAAACATTTTATCATTATTTACACAATTGTGACTCTGAAGCAACAATACTGATTTCTTTACCCATATATTTAAAAAAAATAAAGATATTGGAAAAACATAAGTTAAAGACTGATTACCAGTGGTTTGGAAAATAACAAAACAGTTCAGAAATCATTTCATCATTACATATGATCATATTGTCAAATAGTGTAAAACATAATACTTCTTCATGAAGTATTGCCATTACAACAAGTACAGCAGTATCTCTTAATTGAGAGAATGTATTTTTGTGAGTGTAATAAACATCACAGTAAATCAGGTCTGTAAGTGAAGCCCACCAATGAAACCCACTGTGGAGCACACAAGGGAGATGTCATGGTGACTATATGTTGCCTGGCAACTAAAAAACGCATCTAAAAATACAGTGGCGGAGACAAAATGACATAACTTGGGAAAACTTAAACAAGATTTTAGTTCAGAATTTAGAGTTTGTCCAATCTACAATAATGTTTTACTGCAATTAGTTTATGAAAAATATGTCAACAATGTAATTCTCTGCTAATGGTCATGTCCATGAAACAAAAAAGTCCAGACATTTACAAATACCAGTGATTAGCTCTTGGCGCTTGGACCCTGGACCTGGGCCTGTACCGTTACAATATTAAAAGGGAAAATATATTACAAGCCAGATCCGTAACTAAATGAAAAGTGCTGATTCTTTAGAGTTCATATCAAAAACAGCTCCGCTCCAAAATAATCTAAAAGGGTGGGCCATACGTTGCCATACGTTTCCATACATTGGATTAGTCGGCGTGGTCCCGTGGAGTGGCCTCCCAGATCCCCCCGACCTCTCCCCTCTTGATTTCTACCCTTGGGGGCATTTGAAGGTCATGGTGTATCAGGTAAAGACACAAGGAACGTATGATTAACGTTATTACAAGCATAACTCCAACTGTGCTAATTCAAGTTCATCAACAGAGGAAAACCAATTTGTGAGAAACATACTGTAACAGAGAGGTTAATGTGGAACAAAATGTGGCAGCACAATTTATAATAAGTAGGTTAAATCCAAATAGTGAGAGTGAAAGGACTCTCTGTGGCTGCTTGACTGCATCTGTATCGGTTGATGTGACAATCACATGTATTGGCGGTCAGACTGGTTTGTTTTAAATTGTGGCACAAGATTAAATCAACTTGAAGTATTAAACACATTCAATCCCATTTGCCAGGTTCTGTTCACGCCGGTCGACTTCCCAGCTGAGGCACTTTTGGTAAATTAAACTCCTACTTCTTTATAGACCACTTATGCTGAAGACCTTTCCGCTTCTTTCTCTGCAGTCTGTCGCCGCTCCGTACTTCCTCGTGAGCTCCATCCGCTGTAGTGCCCGTCTGCAGAGTACTATGCCCTGCTCAGGTCGGGGACAGGGCAGAGTACTACGCCCTGCTCGGGTTGGGGACAGGGCAGAGTACTACGCCCTGCTCGGGTCGGGGACAGGGCAGAGTACTACGCCCTGCTCGGGTCGGGGACAGGGCAGAGTACTACGCCCTGCTCGGGTCGGGGACAGGGCAGAGTACTACGCCCTGCTCGGACAGGGCAGAGTACTACGCCCTGCTCGGGTCGGGGACAGGGCAGAGTACTACGCCCTGCTCGGGTTGGGGACAGGGCAGAGTACTACGCCCTGCTCGGGTTGGGGACAGGCTTGGCTTCATAGCCATACAGAAAAGTAGCCACAATGACTAAAACTGCTCCCAAGAAGAAAACCCTGTGGACAAAGAAAAACAACATGTACATTTTGTAACATCAAAGTTTTTGTTGTTTTTATTGGTTAATTGTTTGTCTAATTGAACAAAACTATAAATAAATTAATGAATGAAAACATTAACATTACGCTTACATTTAAAATGTTTGCTTCTTTGTGCCGTTTTCTTTTAGGTAATTTAAACTTTTAGCATTTTAGCCAATTTTAACCTTGATCTAACTGTCATCAGAGTCTGTTTTTGAGTGTCTGAATTGTATGGTGGAATTTGCAGTTTGATAATATTACAGACTAAAAATAGAACGTTCTGGCACTAACAACACCTTCTCTGTCAGCATAAACAAACAGAAGTGAAATCATTTTTTCTATAGCTTCAGAAAGTGATGCCAATATTCAACCCCAAAGATGTAATTGTTGTCACTTATTAGGGCTTAAATCCCTAATATTAATATGTATGTGTGTATGTGTGTATATGTGTATGTGTGTATGTGTGTATGTATATATATATATATATATATATATATATATATGATTGTAGAGCCAATCCCTGACAAATAATGATAAAGGGAATAGTCCCCTGCTCTCAAGCTGAAAATATGACATGAATGATAAAATCTTGTATATACTAACTCAAATGTACACTTTCTGAGAAGAGGTTAAGCTGACAGTCTGTGTGTATTTTCTTTACCCAGTAGGTTCAAAGTCCTGGAGCCAGAAGTAGGATATGAGCGTTGACAGAATGATGGAGAGCGATGTAGCAAAGCCCTTGAGGATATTGTCGGCATACTTTATAACTGCTGCTATGACCAGACCCCCCAGCGCCTGAAGAAACAAATACACAGAAACAGATGGACCAAGGCATGACCTGCAAAAGCCGACAGAGTCCTCTCCCTGACATAGAGCTCTTTGCAAAAGCACTGCGCAGGTGTGAAAAACTATGGCTTTTGTTGTATGTAGTAACTAATGAATCATAGAGTTCTCACAATATTTACATTTTAAACTCAATTTCAATACTGTGGCAGTTTCAATACACCATATACATTTGGAATAATAACATAAACACAATAGAAAGCTATTTTTAAAATAAAAAATAGTAGTTTCTTCACTCTTCACTCTAACAGCTCAGAAACCAAAACTGTTCAGGAAATGTTACATTTTATCAGAATCAATACAAATTCAGATTTGATGGTGGTTTAAGTGACGATAATTATCTGCGTAGGGATTTTTTTTACAAACCTAAATCAAATTTTACAGCAGTCCAACCTTAACATAACATACTTTTAGATTATATTACCATGGCATTTTAGATGCAAAATGTTCTTTTAATTTTGTGATACAGACAAAGACAAATAGAATTGTTTAGTTTGAGAAGATCACTTAATAAAACTATGAAGTCCAAGGCTAATGATCATATAGTTCACAAAATGTCTGGTGTGGGGCATTACCTGCAGCGCCACAACTGTCCAGGTGAGCGTATTGTATCCCTGGAACATCCCGGACTCTCGGACCCTCTCTCCGTCATAGACCAGCATCCCAAAAAGGCCAAATACAAGCCCAAACATTCCTAAATATAAATACATTTAATTGATTTCTCGTGTCTCAGGTATTGCATCTTTTAGAACACTTCAGCATTTATTGCAGGTGAAAAACATCTCCTTGCTCACAGCGGGAGTCACTGGAGAGCGTACACACGCCTCACACGTACGGGGGTAAAAATAAACTAGACAGGAACATTTGTCTTAGCAGAAGCACAAGCTCGAGCACCCAGCTGGTTCTGCAAGAAAGTTGTGTCAGTACGTAAGAGATGCTCTTCACAAATGCAGAGCAAGCATTTAGAAAATCTCTGAATAGTCACTTATTAATTGCTTATAATTTGTAGAATTGTGTAAAATATTGTTTTTGCTACAACTGTGTAGGAAATAGCATCTGCGCATACCTCAACTGTCCAGTTTTGCAATTTCAGCTAAATTTGAGGGCATGAGTCCAAAATGAACAGTCATTGAACAGTATTTTAGTATAGTAAGTAAGTATAGTAAGATTATAACAATCAAAAAGGTACTTGGTTTTGCATGGAATCAAACAAAAGAATGTCCCAGAGAAGGGACAGAGGAGGGACAGAGGAGGGACAGAGGTGGGACAGAGGAGGGCCAGAAGTGGGACAGAGAAGGGACAGAGGAGGGACAGAGAAGGGACAGAGGAGGGACAGAGAAGGGACAGAGAAGGGACAGAGGAGGGACAGAGGCGGGACAGAGGCGGGACAGAGGAGGGACAGAGGAGGGACAGAGGTGGGACAGAGGTGGGACAGAGGTGGGACAGAGGAGGGACAGAGGAGGGACAGAGAAGGGACAGAGGAGGGACAGAGAAGGGACAGAGAAGGGACAGAGGAGGGACAGAGGTGGGACAGAGGTGGGACAGAGGAGGGACAGAGGAGGGACAGAGGAGGGACAGAGGAGGGGCAAACATTCACACTCCTCCACTGCTCTCTTGTGTTTAGAGATTAACCCTGTGTTGACACTGGGCGTTTCTCTGATGCTCAAACACATTTGTCATGCGTGATGTGTGCACATTTCTCCAAATGTCTCAGAGGGTGGCGCCCGTTTGGAGGCGTTTTGAGAAGCTCTGGACTAAAGCATTCATGCATAAAAACTGCATCACAGACCAAATGTGTACCATATTGCTTTGTACCAGACTTATGACTTAAAACAGGGAGTGGTTGGGACACACCTAACTGGATATTGCGGACCCAGACGCTCTGTTTGCTCTCCTTCAGGATCTTCTCAAAGTAAACTCCTGCAAAGCCACTGGAGCAGCACGCGACCAGGACGGCCGTAACCCCCACAACCTGCGACCCAGCCGACAGATCCTCCTTTTCAGAAGCCGCAGACTCCGAAGGCCACTGTGCACAAGCAAAATATCATATATTATAACATATCTCGACACAGCATTTGAGAGATGAACAATTTGATATGGACAAATATACAGTAGACTGAACTCTAGAATGACTGATTAAGATTATTGAAATAAGAAATAATAAATCTACAAGAATTTATGGAAACAATCAAAAAGGTACTGGGTTTTACATGCAGTCTAAAGTAATTATCATAAACATGGATGGAAGCAAACCTTTAAAGCGTTTATAGCTTATGCCTCTGTCAGTGTCTTAATAGACCTGCAAGTGAGTTATTACTGACAATTGTGAGAGGTAAAAAAAATGCCAACCTTCACAAAAAGGCCACACCTCCATCACTCAAAGTAACAAAACTTGTTCGTTGAGGTATTGTGCAGCTTTTTACACTAAAGCTATAAAGCCACTATGTGGGGAACTTCCCTAAATATTAATTTAAACAGAAAATAATAATAATAATAACAATAACAATAATACTTGTAATAATTTAAACCAGAGGTTGTCAAAAAGTACCACCAAAAAAAATAAGATTTGTCTTTCCAACTACCTCCAGATCTTAAATCGGGTCAAAACAGGAGTATTTCAGGTCTAAATTAGAACTAAATTAGAACTAAACTAGGTTTTAAGCAGGAATACACCATTGTCACAGTAGTTTTAAATGAGAAAGTACGAGAAACTGTACTCAAAATAGAGTAAACACTACAACTGAAAAGGTACCACAGGTGGTACACATAGCATAGTTTGAGGAACACTGGTTTAAACAGTTCCCTGTACCTGCACAAAGGCCACACCAGTCATGAGAATGAGGAGCGAGAGCCACTGGTAGACACCTAACCTACGACCCAGCATGGACACAGAAAACAGGGCAGTGGTCAGGATCTTCAGCTGATACGTCACCTGACAACACAAGGCAATGAGACAGGTACACAAAGAAGAGTGCACTAGGATGGGGATGGTCTCAGGGGTCTGTACCTGGTAAGTGGCAGCATCCAGGTTGGACAGGGCCACATACAGCAGGTTGTTCTGTAAAGTGTAGATGCCGGAGGGAATGGCAAGCTTCAGCGTCTCAATAGGTTTGTGTGCGATTTCCTGCCGGAGGATACTGTTGAGGGCTCGCATGCTGTAACCTGAGGAATGAAAATGTTGTTTTTATTATGTAAAATATACATTCATCATTATGAGTATCTTGGGTGCCCCCCTGTTCCTCTTTTTCTTTGTCCTGCATTAAGGCCCATTTCTCTCATCACACGTATTTAGAGAGAGTCAAATTTTTTCATTAACGCCACATAGAGCTGCAGTTATCGATTATTTTAGTAATCTATAGATTTTTTTCTTAGATTTATCGTTTAATTTTTTTGTACATTACGCAAACCATTTAAAAGCATATTAAATCATTTTTAAAATAAACGTCATAGTTCATTATAAACAAATAACAAATTGAGTTTCTGCTTAAAATAGCACATTTTATTCTTAATTTCACAGGAGTTTGTCCCCAAAACAGCAACATTTCACTTCACCAGTCCAAAGTGTTCTGTTTGTATATAAAGAATATATATAAAGGACTAATTAACTTGTCACCAGACTGTTTGTAAACAGTTGCAGTAGCAATGAATTCATTTTTTGTGGCGTTGGCTCCGTGTCTTCGCGGACGTTCTGTTTCACATCAGATTATTATAACACGGTCATCCTGCTGTTTCCATGGATGAATTTGCGGTTTCAAGGCTCAACAGACGAGAGAGCGGCGTGATTTAAACGTACGAGTGTGACTGGGAAGCAGCGTTGTTGTGTGGGGGAGCGCGGGGGTCCGCGGTGGCGGGGCGAGGACGCAGAGCTCGGGACACCGTGCTCTTTCACACAACAAAATTCTTCCCGGTCGCACCCAATACATCCATGGTCGCACCCAAAATAATAATCAAAGCTTTTTTGTAATCAAATTACTCGATTAACTTGAGTAATCGTTGCAGCTCTAATGCCACATGAATTATTTTTTTAAAAGTGCGATTTGCATAAATATAATTTTTTTCTCACAAAGAAATCAAGATATTTTGGATGCAGTGGTTTTTGGAGTAGTGTGTTGGCATCTGACTATTGTTATTTTGATATTTCTCTGTGTGTAAAATAAGAATCAGATGTTCCCCCATTTCCCATCATATTCTACATATCCTTCGATTTCTACAATTTGGGGTGGTTATAGGCCTGTTGCAATAATGATTATGGACAGGATCATTCAATAGATTAAACATGGAACAATACCTATATATAGTGTGTACACTTTCTTAACACCAGTGGGGAAAAGTGTGTTTATTCATTGGAATACAAAAAGATTTGAGCTGTAGAGTGTTGAACAATTAACTTCTATGACTTATTACAGATACTGACCAACTTCTAAATAGTTACAGAAAAGTGTTCACTGGGATTATCCTGCTTTAGGATTATTGCAGAATAAAGCAGTTTCTATATACGATCGTTTATCATGACATTTCCTGAATCTATCCATCACTTGTGACAGGTTTAACGTGTGTCAAATGTATAGAAAGAGAAGCTTGGACATGTGTCTGCACTGAACATTAAGTGTGACTTGGTCTGAAGCTCACTGTGCTCCTTGAAGACGAGCAGGACGCAGGTGAGGATCTTCAGCAGCTCCGCCACGACCACCGCGGAGGAGGCGAGGTACCGGGGCCCCTCGGACTGCAGTGTGCGGGAGAAGCGCATGGTGAGCACCAGGGACGTGGTCTGAAACACCAGGACCCCCAGTGACATGTACTTCAGCCTGGAGGACGCCATGGCCGCCTCTGAATCCAGGGACTAGAACATGCACATGAAGGTGAAGATGCCACACAATAAGAGTGAAGAAAATGACAGATTTACCTTTGCTTTAAGTGTTCAGATGATGTGTTTGTAGATTATAGAGCCGCAATTAACACAGACTCAGGTAAAGCAGCAGCTGTCAAAACAGCAGCCTCAGGTCCTGGCGTCCATTGACCCGTACAAACAAACAAACAAACAAACAAACATACACTGTCCACTCAAAGCATCATCGAGTCACAACCTCAAACAGACGCGCGTGAGCTTCCATCGTCTGATCAAACTACACTTCAAACACGAGCAATAGCAGCACAAAAGCAACACCAGCCCGATATTATAATAGATCCATGCACCAGCCACCGAAACGCACTTCCGTGTACAAAGTTCTTCTTCTTCTTCCTTTCTGAAGTTTACCGCCAGCTTGCGTCCAATACGTCGCATTACTGCCACCTTCAGGTTTCATAAGGAATTACCAAATGCGTTTACTGAGTCCAGTTCACTCCAGTATGTAATTCCTCTCCATTTCACTTTCACCAAACTCAGATCAGTTTGCCTAAGTTTAATTTACATCTCCTTTGAGTCCATCCATCATGGTTTGCACTATATTTCGCATAAAAGAATATTAAATGTTCCACTCGCTGTCACTTCACATTCACCACACAACCCAGGATGCTGACCAATCAAATCATCAAGTGATTATGTTAATTTTGCTCAGAGAACTGTTTTTTTTTTCCCCTCCAGTTCTAGACAATTTAATATTTACTGTACTTCAACCATTTCTTCTCTGTTGCTCTTTTTGCTTCTCTCGTTTTCCAATTTTCCCAATGAGCTGGTTCCACACACTAATATATTCTCTATTTTGTCTCATTAATCTGGAACATCTTTTTTCCCAAGTAATACACATTGCATTACATTGTATATTAAGAATTTAAACTTGACAACAAGACGAAAAAAATATAAATAAAGTCATCTTGAAAGTATAATTTAAATACTGAAATGAAAATCCGTATCTTTCCTTGAGAAGGAGAAGGGTGAAGTAATAAATGAAAATTGAACTTCACATACAAGTCTTGGATTAAGTTTAACATTTCCCAATGTAATACTCACAAGAGCTGAATCTACATGTACATGTTCTCTCTTTGACCCATTCAAACACCACTTCATACGTTTCAGCAGTAAATCCACTGATACACTGTGATGTAGGCCTACAGCACCCAACTGAGAACTATAGGCAAAAGCTGATCCTTTTGAATCCGTCTGATGATATTAAGATCCATCAGTAAATACCTGCCTCTTGTACCATTTCATTTATTTATGTATGTATATACTTTTATTATTACCTCAAGTAAAGTCGTAATACTCAATACTTATCTAACACCGGCCACTGAAAGTCCATTCTAAACTAGATAATGTGCAATGGCTGAAGCCATTGCGAGTGTCTGCATTCTTGCATAAAAGTACTACATGTGTGTAGGAAAGACTTTAATCTTGTTAGTACTCTTACACACATATATTACTCTTAATTTTCAGGAACCACGTTTTCTGTTAGATGTTCATTAGGTTGATTGACTAGTGCAAAGTAAAACAGGCTGTGCTTCACAGACAGATTCAGTCAGATTCTTTGTGCGATTACTCACAGCTTTCACTGGCTTCTCCTCATGTAAACATGATTGGCCTTGATCCGTTTCATCCATGGAAGAGTTCTCTGAGCTCAAATATATGACAGAATTCAATTGTTCATCAACTGGATTTGTTTCTGAGGGCACACCAACAGCTGAGGTCAGATTGGAACCAAAATGAGCTGTTGTTTTTGTTGTTTTATGGCGGTTGTTGTTGTTGTTGTTGTTGTTGGTGTTGGTGTTGTTGTTGTTGTTGTTGTTGTTGGTGGTGGTGGTGGTGGTGGTGGTGGTGGTGTTGGTGTTGGTGTTTTATGGCGGTTGGCACCCAAGTGTTATTAGTGGCTACACTGAAGAAAGTGTACCTCAGTCATAGTGGGACACCTGGCGGCCACTTTCTGTAACAACAACTACATTTAGGGTTCGCTGTCAAATTGAGACTAGGCCTCCTTCATGATGATTATTTGGACTAAGAACAGAACAGTAAGCCACACTCAGTGCTCTATAAAGACTATAAATTGCAGTTTATAAATGTATCAATAAACACAGTATGTCTACTTTCTGTATGGCCTGTACCAGAGGATTTTGTGTTCTTTCCGTGGGACGACACTCACAGCTCTGTATGTAATGCATTTACTTTGGATTCTGTGTGTCTTTACTCTTTAGTGGCCTGTCTCTGGGAGCCTTTGAAATAGGCTGTAACTGTGGAGACTGGACATGCTATGGCCCAGGTAGACCTTCACCAAAACCAGAGGAGATCTCCTCTGGGCTGAAGGTCTTGTCTTCTCTCTTGTATTCCACTCTGATCTAGGGTTTTCCTTCCTGCCAAGCATACCATATTTGTCCAGTGTTTTTCATAGGGTGAAGCCATGAGGCAAGGGCGGCCTGAAGTTCTTTGGATGTTGTTGTGGGGTCTTTGTGACCTCTTGGATGAGTCGTAGCTGTGCTCTTGGGGGTATTTTTTCCCACTCCTGAAGGTTCACCACCGTTCCATGTTTTTGTCATTTGTGGATAATGTGGATAATGGCTCTCAATGTGGTTTGCTGGAGCCCCACTGACAATTACTTTCTTTCTAATTAGTTCCTGAATTTCTTTGGATCTCAGCGTGACGTCTAGCTTTTGAGGATCTTTTAGTCTACTTCACTTTGTCAGGCACGTCCTATTTAAAGGATTTCTTGTTTGAGAACTTGTGTGGCAGTAATTAGGCCTGGGTTTGGCCAGAGAAATTGAACTTAGGTGTGATAAATCACAGTTAAGTTATGTATTAACACTTTCTCACACAAGGCCATGTAGGTTTGGAGTTGATTCCCTTTCAAAATAAACACTTTCCCTGTTTTGCATTTGCCGATGTCAAAATACAGATTCCCCTTAGATCCTTCATCTTCACAAAAAACATCTATCCAACGTTAACAGTGCATTAATAATCAGGCAGCACACGAAGAAGCGGATTTGGCGCAATTTCAAATAATACCTGGGCTTTACAACCAAATTCTTCAGACTGATTATTAATGCACTGTTAAGTTTAAAGAAATGTCAGTACATTCTGTTGGAAAATGAATAATCTAATCAATACAAAGCATCGACTTGTATCTGTTGTTGTTTAGTATACTTTGATTGGACTGTAAATATTCACAGATGTCTATTTCTCTAGTTTGTGAATCATCTGGTCACATGACTCCTTTAAATACGATCACACTGTAATTGATTGTTGACCAGCGCTGATGAAGACTCGTCCAAACGCGATCACAACTACATTTACACCAAATCAGAGACTCTGCCATCTTATTTCTGTCAAAAATATATGTCTGGGTTTTAAAATATATTGCTAGGCTTAATTGTTTTTCTCTGGTCACCTCAGAAAATACAGGGCCATATTCTGCCCCCAGAGGCAGCGTTAATATAAAGAGGCTGGACTCGGAGTGGGATGGGGCCAGTCCATACATGGTGATAGTGTTTGAACCAATGAGTGATAACTGGCATTCAAAAGTACCACCACTACTTTAGAAAATCCCTTATACGTTTTATCTTCAATACCTTTAAAATGCAATTTAATCAAAAGACCGCCTCTCCATAACATGTTTTTCCCTAATCAAAGAATACTGCATGTACAGTTTCTTTATTCACATGAGTTCTTACATAATTTTAAAGGCATATAACTGGATCCATAGTTGGTCTGCCCTTTTTAAAGATCTATAACTGCCTGGCTTTCTGGCGTTCTTCCCTGGTTTTCTGGCGTTCTCCCTGGTTTTACAAATGGGAACAATCAGTGCTTCTGTCCAGCTTCTAGGTACAGTCCCTTCATGCATAATAGTTTCTTCAAACAATCTTCACTTAAATATTTCATTATATATATATATTGCGAAAGGAACATTTTCTGGTCCATCATAATCAGATTTCCTGGAAAAAGCGTACTTATTTATAACTTATTTTGCAGCCTATCTCGCTTTTCCTGGTCAGACAAATGATCAGAACCAAGGAATCCCCTGCCATCTTCTTCTTCCCGTACTTGACTAATATTAATATTACTTCCAATAGAATCACAGTACGTGCTCGTTTTATTGTTCTCCTGACTGCCTGAGCCTGTTTATACTGAATAGAATGCTGTAATTTAAGTGTCCTTTAAACCAGTGCTTTGGGTCCACTTTTAACAGCTTATTTCCTTTTCACATCCTCACTTTTTAGAATAACCTCTACAAGAACTGTTAGAATGCCCTGTTTTATCCTGCTATCAAGCTCTTCTCAGTTTCTAATTGAATTAAATATTACAGAAATATCTAAATACATTTCAGATTCAGCTTGAGTACTTACTGGATACAAAAACTATACAGCACAGCGCCCCCTAATGACAACTAGCTGCAGCAACATCACACTATGAGACGAGAATGAGCCATTATTAATGAGGCCAGTCAGTGATACTATCAGTGTCACGTAGGCCTAGTATTTATTAACTTTAAACTATTTATCTTTTAATCATCTTAGCATTTAGCCTTTGCAAGCACACAATGCATATCCACCTCTAGAAGCAGGTGAGCTATATCTAAATGTACAATTCCAATAAGATATCTTAATAAACACAATGTTGATGTATTTGTACTGAACTTTTATTTCAGTGAGCATTAGGATGATCTTTTTTTAAACAAAATGTCTTTATATAATACTAACTTATACATATGCTGACAACTACTTCATGTAACATGTATATTATTGATAATTTGGTAACAAAGTACAATAAGCATAAAACAACAAAACATTTATATACAGAAAAAATGAAAAAAAAACTTGATGATACATTAAGTTACAGATGATTGTAATGGTCAAGATTGAATTAAACACTTTGGTTTTTGTTTAAATATTGCTTTGCATATCTTAAAAAAACAAACATATTTTTCATTCAAATGCTTTTCACCCAAACATTTGATCAAAAATATTGTGGTGGTAGTTTTGAATGATTGTCTGTCCATAACAGTTGAATAAAAGACCAACATTTACACTTAAAAAAAAACTACTGCACTCTAATTTGGAAGATGAATTATCAAAAGGTGCAAGCCGGCAATGATTGTATTAAAGCAAAAAGCAAATCTGATTTATGACTTTGGAAGATAAGAAATAAAGAGACATTAAGAGGAAAACTTGCACTGCCGTAACATTCCAAATAATGGAAAAAGTGCAACGTTTTCATATAAAACAGAACAAGACATTTTCATAGTTAAACACTGTTGCTCTCTGTAAAAAAAACAAGCAGAATATGCTATAAGTCTTTGTACATTGTATCACACTGTATTGGGACACTTTCTGTAAAGTTTGTCCAGCTTTTCTATTTTACATGACAATTACATATTGTGGCTGTATTTAGTAAGTTTGAAACGTGAGTAACAAGTTGTGCGAAGTAAGGCCCAGTTCAAGAAATAAACTTCATCTACGGTGCAAGCAGACCTCAAGTGTGAAAATACTAAAAGGTATCCTCAGCGGTACAGATAAAGACATACAAACAAAGACGTCTCCAAACATTCACAAGCATCATTCAGAATGATCATCTTTCCTGTAGTAGCAACAAGTTCAGCTTTAAAAATAAAAGCATCATTTGACCCATGATATAAAAGCATTAGACTGAAAGGTTTCCACAAGTTAGTATTGACATATTTTACAAACAAAAAATAAACAAAACACCAGTTCTATGCAATGGTCATTGCTGGCAGGTTTTGGAACATTGTGTCTACAAAGTCAGTGGTTTATGAATGATTCTACAACCAAACACCAAGAAACGGCCACAGACTAAAAAGGCTGTTTTTAAACTAAAGACTCTTGGGTTACTGCATGAACAATGTGACGATTGAGAACCGTATTTATGAGTAATACTTTTGGAAACAATACACAGATTTATCAAGTGCATTAAGAAAGTATAAACAATCAACCTTTAAAAGAAAAACAAATATTATACTGAAAAAGAAATAGAGCAGTTTATGAGTCACTAATGATGTAGTTTAACTACACAAAGTCCATCTGCTTTGGTTCAGTCTATGCGAACACCTGCATGTTTCCAAGAGGAGCTTGTTGTGATGCTTGCTGCATTTGTTGTGACTGTGGCTGGCGCTGCGCCTGCTCTGGAATGTGAGTGCGATGTGAAGAGGCTAGTGCATGGTGGGCCGTGCCCAAGGGGGTGGGGCTTGTGGTCACATCTGACCAGTCCGAGTTGGAGTGTGGGGAGGAGGAGGACCATGGGTCCGGGGACTCTGGAGAAGGGGTGAGGTACGGGTGCTCATTGGCAGGATGGGCAGAATGAGCCGGAGTGGTGCCCTCTGAGCTGGCTGGGGTGTAGCTGTGCTGTGAGGGGGGCGTGGGGTACTTATCCACTGGGCTCTGCATAGCGGGGTAAGAAGGCAGTGCTCGGGACTGCCCATCAATGCTGTGCCCGTGGTTGACGGTGTGGGCGTGTGGGTGAGACAGAGCATGTGTCATGTTCATCTGCTCAGGCATTTGATACATCTGGGAGCAGCGCAGGTGGGGAGCCCCCTGCTGGGGAGCCTGGCCCTGGGACTGAGTGACCTGGACCTGCCCAGGCTGGGGCTGCTTCATCATGGGTTGCCCACCTCCAGTGGCCATCATTTGGAAAGTGACGATGGGAGGAAGCTGTTCCCGGCTCATGGTCACATTCATCGGTGTCAACATTGCTCCCGGACCGCGGTGTTGGCTCATGCCGGGGTGCGCCCCACCCATCTGGTGTGGAACTAAGCCAAACATGGAGCTGTTATAGCCATGTTTCGACATGCCCACCCAGCCCTGCTGCTGGCCTAGCATGTGGCTGACCGGAGGCAGCAGAGGTCGGCTGCTCGGGCTGCTGAGCAGAGGAGGAGAGTTAGCTGCAGTGGAAACAGGAGCAGACACATCCCCAGTGTACGAGTGAGGGGACTCCAAGGAGTCCACAGGGGACATGGTGATGGAGCTCTCGGAAAGTCCTGCTGTTTTGACACCATTTGTTTGGGCTCCTGCTGAACTCGTCCCATTTCCTGCTGCTCCTCCACCTGTCACTGGCCCCTCTCCTCCAGTGGGCTTCTTTCTGCGCTTAGCCTTCATGTCCTTAAGCTCCTTAGCACCCCCTCCAGCCACTTTTGCTCCTCCTCCACCTCTCCTACTCTTCTTCCCCTGTGGCCCATTGCGCATTCCAATGTAGCCAGCTCCGTTAGCCCCACAAACAATGGAGGAATTTCCTCCTATGTGCTGCCCATTATGAGGACTGTGAACCAAATTGTACTGGTCCAGGAGACGAACAATGTCATGGTGCATGCGCTCCTGAGCAGTATCACGAGGTAAGCGGTCCAAATGATCTGTGATGTCTCTGTTTGAGTAATGATCCAAAAGAACCTGAGCAGCTTCAAAGCTGCCCTCTCTAGCCGCAAGAAACAAAGGTGTCTCCTCCTGAAATGTAGAAAAAGTTAATCATTTTTCAGCCTAAAAAGCAAAAAAAAAAAAAAACATTAAATGAAAGCTTGGAAACAAACCTTGTTATCTTGCATGTCACGATTAGCCCCATTTTTAAGAAGAACCAGCGTAGCTTCTACATTGTTCACGGCTGCTGCCCAGTGCAGAGAAGATTTGCCTAAAATGAACAAAAGCATTAAGTAAATAACAAGATCACATGGGTAAAGTATAAACGTCATGTATCAGGGGGAGAGTGCATGTCTAACCGTGGTCATCTACGGCATTGATATCAGCATGACAGTGTATCAGCTCCTCCACCATGCCCTCCACAGCGAGTCTGGCAGCTAAGATCAGAGGAGTGGTGCCATCGTTCATCCGGGCATCAAGCTCTGTGGCACGGTTACGAATCAGGATCTAAAAAAGAAAGTATAACATTACTATGAAATTACACTTGCTTTGTAAATGTGTAGAGAAGTGCAGTACTGTTTATATGTACGGACCTGAAAGACTCCTTGAGCATCTGCTGCCACCGCTGCATGGAGCGGAGTTCGACCCATATTGTCATGAGCATTGGGGTCAGCTCCAGCGTCCAGCAGCCGTTTGGCAGCATCCGCCCTGGCGTAGCGAGCAGCCAGATGCAGGGCAGTCTCTCCTGTGCGGTCGGTCTGGGCCAACAGAGAAGCACCTTGAGCAATCAGGTCTGAAATGACACTTGGTCCCTGTTCTTCGCCTCCACTCTCCTCCTCTTCAACTACATGTAAGCTGCAGTCAGGACCTCCACCGTTACGCAAAGATGCCAACATCAGTGGTGTGAAACCATCTGAAATGTTATGCACAACATGTTAGAATCATCTCGCAGTCATCATATAGGTCCATTGAATGCAACTTCTTTTCAACTCACCTGGGCCTTTAACATTTACATCAAGACCATCACTGTCCGTATCGGCTTGTGGTGGCGTTAGAGTGATATCAGCAGCTTTGTGATGCTGTGTGGTCCACTGTCTTTGATCCACATTGCCATCCATAGCTATTGGAAGCAAGGGTTTGTCCTCGGTCTGCATAAAGTACATGTCTTAATACAGTGACAACAAAAAGAAAGCTGCTTTTGATGACTTACCCGTGGCTTCTTGGGTGCTGAGTTATCTTCAGGCCACCTCTGATCCTGGTCTTGATCTTGTGGCTTGAAGTGTCTTAATTTTTTGAAAATGTTCTTAAGTGTTTTTGTTTTCATCGTATTGCAACCAACATATAAGAAACTGGTTAACTTACTTCAGATCAAAGTCAGCCTGGCCAACGGGTTCTCTTCTCTTGTCATTTTTTGTCGGCAAGAAGCCATCAGGCAGCCACAAGATGCCCTGCTTATGTCTCCTTTTGGCCGCTAGCATTCCCAAGACAAGGATGAGCAGAATAATTACCACTGCCACTCCAATCAGATACATCAAGTAGCCTTGTGTTGCCCCAACAGTTGTATCACCTAGAGGAGACAGTTTTTTTTTTTACTTTTGGAAAAATATTACAGAACAGTAACACAGTATTAAAGATGTATTTACAAGTGCAAAGTGTATTTACAAGTGTGAACTTACTGCCTATGGAGACTAGAGGATATGGCAGATCTGCTTTTATGTGAGCAGCAGCAATGAAGGATGCAGCTTCATTTATATTTAAGAAACAAGCTGAGGACCTCTGGAAACATTCTCTGTTATCTATTTCCAGATACACTTGAGCACTGTAAGCAAGAAGAACAATTAATGCTTTTCACAGTATATTTGAATACAAGTCATTAAAGGGGTATTGATATATTACCCAATCACTTCTCTGTCTAGTTCACGCTTGCTTCTGCTCTTAAACAGGTGCCAACCTGTCTCCTCATCTCCACAGAAGGGGTAGACCATTGGCTTTTTGTTTTCATCCAACTTCACTTTTACATTTGTATGCAGCAGTGCCCCGAGGGAACGTAAGAAACCTCGTAAGTCTCCAAGCAGCTCCTCGGGATGGAGTCGCACAACAATAATCAGAACACCATCCAGTAATTTGGGTGTAGTGTCCTTTGAACAGTCCAGGCCATCCCAGCCACACGCCTCAGTGTAGCAACTTTGGTCACAGAAGCCATTGTCGTAGTGATCTGCACAGTACTTGTCATATCTGAAAATACCAAATATACAGTGTATAAATGCAATCATTAAATTATACTTGACTTATACTTGACTCTATAATCAATGTATGTAAATATTTAAATATATATGTCTATTTGTTTATGTTAAAGTATGGTAAATTAATAATACGGCTTACTTGCAAGGCTCTGGGATTTCCTCCACACATTCAAAGCTGTCAAAGAGACACCCAGGATTGTCACACTCTTTATCGCAGCGCCCATTCTTAAAGAGGTTCCAACAGGAGACACTGGCGGTACAGTTAATCCAGGGCTGTTTCCAGTTGAGAGAGCAGTCTCCACCGTCCCACTCACACTCATAGTTGTTGCACTGATCATCACACACTTTATCGCCCGACTGTTGCTTGCACTGATCGTATGAGCACGCTGGCTTGCTGTTATGTGGTTTATTTGGTGAAACTTTGTTCTCGCAGTAGCGTCCAGAGAAGTGCGGGGGACAGTGGCAGATGTACGGAAAGGAGTTTGAAGGGTCTTTGGCGCATGTTCCTCCATTACTGCATAAACACTTTTCACATTGTGGTCCACTAAATCCGGGTTGGCACTGGCAGTACGGGTGGCCTGATGGTTGATCCATGCAGCGTCCACCATTCCGGCACCGCAACTTGGCACAGTTGTACCCTTCTAGCTCACCACAGTTAAATCCAGTAAAACCCTAAATAGACAAAATCCACACTTTAATAACTTTAATAAAGTAACTACTATCTTCCCCTACAGCTGCACATATAGCATACCTGCTTTATCCTTCTGAAGCAAATGTGAGAATAAGAAAAATATTTTTTAAGTGTTAAGTGTAGAAAGCTATGGAAAACGTGACTAAATTATTAGAATAAAAGGCAGAAGGAGTAGTCTTGAGATGATAGAAATTACAACAGACTTACGGGGGCACAGGAGCAGGTATAACCATGTACTGAACTCATGTTCATGGAGCAGGTGCCACTGTTATGGCAGGGCTTCGACAAACACAGATCTACCATGGACTCACAGTGTCGCCCTGTAAATACAGCAAACAAAATAGTTACACTACAGGTTGTTGTCACTTAAACCATCCATATTACACCCTCAAAACAGTGAACAGTGTACCTGTGTAACCCAGGCGACAGCGACACTGATAGTCGTTGTCCAGCTGCACACAGTCCAGGCTGCCGGGAGCGTGACAGGGCTCAGACAGGCACTCATTGAGATCTCCTTCACAGTGTTCTCCAACAAACCCTGGAGGGCAAGTGCAGGTGTATCGCCCAATCCCATCCACACACTGACCCCCGTTCAGACAGCGGGGCTCAGAGGAGCCTGAGTTGGGAGCGCAGTCATCCTCATTTACTTCACACTGTAGTCCTAGAAATAAAGCAGATGGATGAGATCATGCAGAGACAGTATTACTGGAGCTACCTGCCAGGTATAATGTATTTATAAAATGTCAGCAGTATTATAGTTACCATGTGTTCCCGGTGGACATACACAGGTGAAGCGGTTGATGAGATTGATACAGGTTCCACTGTTGAGGCAGGGTTTGGTGTGACACTCGTCCACATCATACTCACAGTTGACTCCCTGAAAGCCCGGTTTACACTAACCAATACGAATATTAGTATTAGTTTACTTAAATCTGCTGAACCCTACAGACAAAAAATCACAAATACTTACTTTACATTCGTATGTGCCCTGATAGTCTACACATGAAGCTCCGTTGCGACAAGGGTTTGACTTGCATTCATCAACCATCTCATCACAATAACTGCCCGTGTATCCCGGTTGGCATTGGCACTGATGGGAATTTCCAACATTTATGCAGCGCCCAGCATTCCTGCATACATGCTCCACTTCCAGACCTTTGAAAGAGCACATCCATTTAAATATTTTGTATACCAAAAAAGTTGGACTTTAAGCCGCAAATTTTTTCACACACTTTGAACAGTGTACAACAATACGGCTATTTTCTAGATTTTTACGGGTTAACAGCCTCGAGGGGCACTCTAACAGGAAGCTCTCTCTCTTGCTCACTCGCTATGTACAAGCAGGAGCAGAGCCAGAGCCAGAGCCAGAGCCAGAGCCAGAGCCAGAGCCAGAGCCAGAGCCAGAGCCAGAGCCAGAGCCAGAGCCAGAGCCAGAGCCAGAGCCAGAGCCAGAGCCAGAGCCAGACAGACTCAGGTATATCAGCTCACACAGAGAAATTAAGGACAGAGAGGACAGTAGGGGCACTCAGACATGTTCTCTGTGTGTTAAGCTTCAAAATGTGGCGTGTTTTATTACAATTAACAGAATTATCACTGGACCGGAAGTGCAATTACAACGAAATTGGCGATCGTGTGGGAATACAGGGAAAAGCGGACGGGGCGGAATAAAGTCAATAGTCTGACTTTTACGGTATTCTCATGATAAAATGCACCCACCATAGAGATAACAAAAGTATATTGATGTTCAATTGTTTTACCATTTCTGGCAGCAAAGTCTTGACAAGACATATTAGGAACATCGCAGTAAAGTCCAGTCCATCCCATTGTGCAATGGCAGGTCCAGGAGGGGGTCTTGTGAGAGCACGACCCTCCGTTGTGGCAGCGGACATGGCTGCACAGGTTTACAAGATTCTGCACAAAAGTGAATAAATATTACGTTGGTCACAAAAAATATTATTATTACTTAATTTACCACATTTAGGTAAAACTAGCTGCACAAAATGACATTACCTGGCAGTTGGGTCCGTTGTATCCCACAGGGCAGGTGCAGCGGTAGGTTCCCAGACCATCAGTGCAGGTCCCTCCATTCATACAGGGCTGGGAGTCACATTCATTATGCTCATATTCACAGAAGGTGCCATAAAAACCAGGACGACAGCGGCATGAGAATGTATTTATATCATCGATGCATGTTCCATTGTTCAAGCAAGAACTACAAAACAAGAACAACAAAGAAATATAATAATTTAACTTAAAAACACAGAAAATAGTCTAATACTGAGTGATTCTTAAATAAGTGGCCCACCTTTCTGTGCATTCAAGAATGTTGTGTTCACATTGGATCCCATCAAATCCTGGACGGCACTCACACACAAAGCTGTTGACATAGTCCCTGCAGATGCCCCCATTCCTACATGGCTGTGAGGCGCATTCATCAACTTCAGTCTCACAACGGTCTCCTTTAAATCCTGGCAAGCAATCACAGGTGAACGCTCCCACTACGTCCACACAAGAGCCTCCATTCAGGCATGGGTCTACAAAAGAGCAAGAGCTGCAATGTGAGTATTTCGACAAACCAAAAATGATTATATCAGCAGCGTGATACACCAATATCAATTGGAAATAACTCACCGGGGGAGCAGTCATCGATATCTGTCTGACAGTTGTGTCCACTGTATCCTGGCTGACATTTACACGAGTAGCTGCCAGGACTGTTAATGCAATGACCACTGTTTTTGCAAGGACTCTTTTTGCATTCATCAACATCCTCATTGCAGCGTAGGCCTAAAAGCATTGACAAAAATGTTAACTTACCATGCAGTGAATACATTTTCATTTCATGACTTAAATGATAAAAAAACATACCTTGCCATCCAACTGGACATCGACAGATATAAGACATGTAGTCTGGAGTTGGACGACAGACTCCGCCTTTTTCACAAGGATGAGAGGCACAAGGAGCAAGCTCCTCTGAACAGTGTTTGCCTTTGAAAACAATTTTACATAATTAGTATTCATTTAAATGCTGTACTCAGTTGTATTACATGATAATAAACTACTTTTCTACAAACCTGTGAAAGGTGGACCACACTGGCAACTGTAACTGTTGACTCCATCAATGCAGACGCCGTGGTTCTGACATGGCCGAGAGGCACATTCATCTATGTCAATCTCACAATTCAAACCTGTCAGAAGAGACAGTCAGTGTGTTTGAGAATTGTACTAAGTACCAGACAATGAGCTAAACATTACAGTTAATGCATGATTACCTCTGTAGCCGGTTTTGCATTGACAAGTGTATCCACTGTGGTGGTCCACACAGCTGCCACCATTCTGGCATGGATTACTTTGGCACTCATCTCTCTCTGATTCACAATGCTCTCCCATCCAACCAGGCTCACAATCACAGTGGTATCTGTACAAAGAATTGTAATATGTATTTTCAAATGAATTAGTCCACATAACATAACAACAGATTTATTCAAATTCAATCATCTTAATGTATACCCATGTTGCTGTTCAATGCAGTCTCCATGAATGCAGGGCCGGTGAGCGCAGTGGTCATTCCCAGAAAGACACAGAGGGCCGTGTGTACCCGGAGGACACAGGCACTGGAAACCATTCACTTTGTCCACACAAGTACCTCCACTCATGCACGGGTTTGACGCACATTCATTAATCTCCACATTGCATTTAACTCCTACAATATTGGAACATTGTCAGCACAGTGTAATAGGTAACAACAACTTGAATCCCTAATCAAACTGAATGTGAATATGATACCTGTGTATCCTGGAGTGCAGATACATGTGTACTCGTTGATGCCATCATGGCACTCTCCATATTCACAAGGATTGTTTGCACAATCGTCTTCATTGAATTCACAGTTATTTCCTGAGAAATGAAAGACAAGTTACATTTACACATGATTAAACAAAAAGACTGCCTTTGTATTGCTTGTATTTGGTAATTGAATATCTGTGACACTTCTTAGACACTAGGGGGAGCAATTCTCCATAAGAGTAGCACACATAAACCAAACTGGCTTAAGGAATGTTGTAAGACTAGATGCAGGCATTTTCACCAAGTTGAAAAAGGAATTGAATCAATCGGTACAATAACAAAAAAGGAACACGAAACTCCAGCAAAGCAGAACTGAAGGTATGAAACAAAAGAAGACCAAACCAGGACGTGACTATTTAAGCCTTCTGGGAGTGAGGCGGAGATTCAAGTACCAGGCTTCACGCTGGTACAGCCTGAAGAGCTTTGTGATCCACAGAAACACGGTTTAGCAGTATTTACCATATACTACACAAAGCTTATACAGCAGCACAGTCATTTTTGGCTGTATTCTACAGGGCATGGTCACAGTTAAGCTAAGATTTTTCACTAGATTCAGTCATGAAGTAGTGACACATTGGAGAAAATGCTGTGAGTGATTCACAACAAGCAAAAACAAGTAGGTGTTGTTTCTTGTAGGATGTTGGCTAAACTAAAAACACAATGTATTTAGGTTTGTGCGTTTTACCCGTGGTGCCTGGTGGACAGTTGCACTGGTAAGCGTTGACCAAGTCGATGCAGCGGCCTCGGTTCTGACAGGGGTTACTGTGGCACTCCTGCACCTGGATGTTGCAGATGGAGCCTGTGTATCCTGGGTGGCACTCACAGGAGAAGGTGGCGATGCCGTCTTTACACGAACCATGATGGCACGGCTCAGGAATGCAGTCATTGATGTTCTCCTCACAAAGCACACCCGTATAGCCTACACAAGTAAAATTATATACTTTAGCTATTGACATCTAGAGTAAGCAGTGAAATGCTGGTGCAAAAGCATTACATCACCTTCTGAACATTCACAATCATATCCATTTGGCCGGTCAATGCATTTAGCCCCATTTAAACATGGTGTGCTGGAGCATTCATCAATGTCTATTTGACACATTTCGCCGCTAAAACCTGAAGAAGGAAGGAAGAGACATTAATAATGACCAGATAAGCTTTATATTTTTCACTACCTCAGTTTTACTAACCTGCTGGGCACTCGCAGACAAAGCGACTGACCTGGTCCAAACATTTACCCTGGTTCAGACAAGGAGAGCTGAGACACTCATTCATTTCAACTTCACAGTGAGTTCCTTCAAATCCTGGAGTGAAAGAAACAAAACCATACGAGTCAGCATGTCCTTAAGGGTTGAGCAATGTTCCTGGTAAATCATCTTCTATCGGGATATACCAGGCATGCAGATGCAGGTGTACTCTCCAATCCGGTCCAAACAGGTGCCATCATTCTGACACGGGTTAGAGGCACATTCATTGACGTCTTGCTCACAGCGAGGCCCAGCGTAGCCCCGCACACAGTGACAGGTGAAGGACCCGTATGTATTAACGCACCGGCCTCCGTGCTCACATGGATTGGCGCCTGCGTGAAAAGATGGTGATTAGTATTTCAGATGAGGATAGGAAAACAAAGACATTACGGCGCGGGAAGGTGGCGGGAGCACGTACCGATACTGCACTCGTCTCTGTCGATGTTACAGGTGCTGCCCATGTATCCAGTGGGACAGTTACAGTTGAACTTGCCACTGATGGGATTGGTGTCACAGTGGGAGCCTTCTCTACATGGGTTACTGATACACGCGTCATCTATATGGCACAGCAAACCTTCAGCGAGCAAAGAGATTAGTTAAAACACCAAGGATTTTTTTCATTTTTCCACAAAATCTGTGTGGTCCGCCACCCATCTGATTTAAAACTATACTCTTTATTTTGGGTAAATACATTGGGTTTAAATATATCATGACCAATTGAACATATGTGATAGTTCATTGCTACAATAGATGAATATAGAGCCTTTCAAACTACTCTATTTCTACTACTATTTCCCATACTGAGTAGTTGTAAGTAGAAGTGTCCTGACCAAGAACACAATGACAATGACGATGATTGAATTAAAACAATTTATAGTATCGCAATTGTTGTTCTGTAGATGTGCAAAATTAGAATATTGAAATATGGCAGAAATATCCAGTGTAATCTTCCAAACAATATTTCTGGCAGTTTTGTAGTTGTTTTTGTGTGATGCTTGAACCTCAAAACCTAAACCCGGACATTTCCAGAGATATTTTAGCACATTCCTGATGCACTGTTAAAATACCATATGAATATTGCTATTGACAATGCAAAACAAAAGACACCCGTAGCTAGTTGTATCGCATAATTGAATAGTGTTATAGTGTTTGAGGGCGTATGGCGTACCGGTCTTTCCATGTGGGCAGAAGCATATGAAGGAGGCCACGCGGTCGATGCATGTGGAGCCCTTGTGGCACGCTGCTGTCGCACAATCGTCAATGTTTTCAGAGCAGTCGGGCCCCATCCAGCCGTTGACACATACACACACATAACTGCCAGGTAAGTTGCTGCACGTTCCTCCATTTTGGCACGTGTTGGGTTGTAGGCGGCACTCGTCGACATCCTCAGTGCAGTGCTGACCTGCAAGTTCAAGCAAATTACAAACATGGGCTTGTGTTAATATACAACAATTTAGATAATGTGAATGTTGTTTTGAAGATGAACACAATTTGACTATAGAGTACATCCTTTATAGTTAAAAAAATTAAAATATGTAGGTGATATTTCTGCACTTTTATGATTCAATTGGAGACATTTTACATTTGCCTGATAACTCAGGTTCAGTCAGTATATTACAAGTTTTAACACATTTATGATGATTCTAGTCTGCGCAGTGGCGTGCAGTCAGGGTAATCAGGGAAACAGGGCAAGCAGTGTCTAAACTTACCATGTGTCACAACTATCTTAAAATTGGTCCAAAATATATTCAAAACAGCCTGTTTTCCCTTCACTTCTGCTGCTAAAGCTTGGCTGCTCACTCTGCGGCCGTGTTTAGAGGCCCGTTCACGCTATGCTCGCTAGCATGTGCTTTTACAACCAGAGCGGGCAGCAGAGGTCTGCTTATGCGCTCTGAGGACAACACAGCCTCAAACCCATGGATCTATGCTCAAACCACGCTGAATAAACCCGTGTGGGAATCTTGGATGTTTGCAGGTTTTGTCCTAACTGAGCTTGTGAAGTGAAGCAACAGCAGCGCCAAGTTTCAACAAACGGACTAGAAATGTTTCTAGCTATGGCTCTGTTCACGTTTATGATTAGATGTGATTTAACAACATTAATTTAAGTACCATTCATAAGT
Organism: Eucyclogobius newberryi; assembly: GCF_026437365.1. Taxonomy (NCBI): domain Eukaryota; kingdom Metazoa; phylum Chordata; class Actinopteri; order Gobiiformes; family Gobiidae; genus Eucyclogobius; species Eucyclogobius newberryi. Next base: position 33,562,405 of record NW_027316532.1, on the reverse strand, counting down.
CTTATTCACTAAATATTGAGTCTGTTGGCCCGTCCATAACACGTTACTGAGTCTCAGTACTAGTTTTAGTATCAATCAGTGTCTGAGTATCGTTTTTATTGACAATTGCGTGTTATTTTAGGTTCTCACGGAGCTAAGAGCATTGCCTGATGTGGATTGGTACGACACAGCAGCTTTTTTGTATGTCTTACAGTTCATTATGGTTATTGTTTGTCAAAGGCGGCAGATTGGCTTGTAAATGTTTATTAATTGGTATTGTAATGAATGAAAATAAATTACCGGTCCACTCTGGAGGACATTGACAGTTGTAAGTGTTCACTCCATCCATGCAGGTCCCTCCGTTGGCACACTGATGGCCCGGGCAGTCGTCAATATTGTTCTCACAGTTTGTGCCATTAAACCCTGTCAACACAACAATGCAGTAAAGTCAGTGTTTACGGTACTATTTAGTAATAAATATAAACCATAACACATAACACTTTAACGTTTGCAAAGAACTGATAAAGCGATGACAAAAAGGTAATATTAAGACATAGAGGGGACATACAATCGGGGTTGTGAACGTTAACCCAAATAACTAATATCTTAACCGTCATTGACTACTGGTATTCCCTAAACTACACAGTTGTATTCGTTTTTGATTCGGTTAAATGTGTATTTAAGCACATGGATATTTCAGGGTGTGTTAGGATTATGACATGTCCTGGTGTTGTATAAACAGTCTCCGTCTGCAATCACTTTACAAGTAGCAGATTTAGAGCATGCTCTTTGTCGGTGCAGGAGGAAACAACCCCCTCCAGATCAGACTGTTTGCACCTTAAACACACTGTAACTGTTTCAAAAGTTAGAGCTATTTTTGTCCAGCCTTTGTGCAGAAATAAGAACAAATCAACACCAGTGTGTGCAATTAATATGAAGCAGTTTAATAAAGTGTCAACGGGGCAAAGTTAGCCATATTTTCAAGAAAACCTTTATAGATTTATCATGTAAAAAAGCTAATTTAATTATGGGGGTAGACTTGAAAAGAGAAAAGATAAAGATGGTTCAAGTGTTAGTTTAAATTGCTATTAGATTTGCAGTTTATGTTTTAATAATAGGATTCTGTTCACAGCAAGGCACCAGAATCATATTTCAGAAACATGTCTGTACAGCTCTAAACTACAGGATTAGCAGTTTTTTGTTGTTTGTGGAGGAAATTATGTTAATTCAAAAACTGTAGCCTTTGCAATTTGCTAATTGCGTCTAATAAAAAGTTAAAATTTCAGTTTGATTGTGATTCATCTTGCAGGTCTACAGGAAACTCAAGTGGCTGACATCGGTCACACATGAGGCCAAACGCTGAACTAAGTAAGTAGTACCATCTTCTCAGTCCACAACAACATAGGTTTAAGATCGTACCAGGAAGGCAGTGACAGGAGTAGCTGAACTCTGAGCTCTGGCAGGTGCCTCCGTTTAGACACGGAGAAGGAGAACACGGCACGTAGGACCTCTCACACTGTCGCCCCGTGAAGCCAGACGCACAGTTACACCTGCAAACATGTTTTAGTCAGTTACCACGGTTTCCAGAAAGAAATGACATCTGAACAAATTGGGAGAAACAAACAACGTTGCAAGTCATATTTATTAGGCGTGAGGCGTTGATTTGAATTTTGAGAGACGTGTGCCATAGTAGTTAACCATTTATTCTTAACATTCAATTCATTCCATTTTATTTTTATACAGGATGAAGATTAAAGCACATTAATCAGTTCCGTTTCTGCAGCAAAGGATGTTTAGATGCTTACTTGTAAGAGCCGAGAGTGTTGATGCACACGCCTTCATTTTGGCATATTAAGGGTGTGGCCGCACATTCGTCTGTGTCATTGAGGCATCGAGAACCCGTGTACCCTGGAGGACAGGCGCATTTGTAGCTCTCGCTGGACTGAGCCGTGCACACGCCACCATTAGCACAAGGGCTGGAGAGACAGCTGTCCTTGTAATCACACCGGGGTCCTACGCAGTAAAGACGACAACATCAGCATCGACATCACATACAAAACGAAAAATATTTGCAGTTTGCATTCAAATCAGATAGGACGGCAACAAGTCACTCGAATGATCACAACTGATCGATGAAGCAAAAGACACGGTTAATCAATGAGCAAAATGACTGTTAGTTGCAGCCCTAAAATCAGAATCAAGTTTTAAACACATCCAGAATATATTATAAACTGCTTAACAAATACAAGCCATTCTATGATTGGAAGAAATGATTGTATTGAAATTAATCGATTGCCCTGGTCCGCTCATATTTTCTCACCTGTCCATCCTCTCGGACAGCGACACTTGAACTTGTCCAGCGACGTCGCAAGCTCACACTTCCCCTTGTTGACGCAGGGGTTGTTGGGGAAGCACGAGGAGTTTTGAGGCGTCTGACATTGTTGGCCTGTGTATCCGATGGGACAGGTGCAGCTGGGGTTTCCTAGGACAGGCACGCCGCCGGACAGCGACACGGTGCAGCTTCCTCCGTTCACACAGTAACCAGGCTGACAGGGGTCCTTGTGGTGACAGTACTCTCCCAGAAAGCCCGGAGCGCACCTGAACACACACAACAGCAAAGCATTGTCAAAAAGAATAATGTCGGGACACAAGTCGAAAGACCAGTTCAACAAAAAGCCACCAGCGTTTGTGTTAAGAAAGACAAATAGGCACAACAAAGAGTTTCAGTCCAGACAGCATAAAGTAGGACCACATCAGAGCGCGGTGACAGTGAAGAGCATCCAACAGCACATCAAATGTCCACATGAATCCTATTATCAAATGAGACGCACATTGTTCAATCTTTTCATAACTGTACCATTGTGCTAACTCACATTATTGAGCAATGGATAAAAAGCGAACTTGTTTGGGGAAGGAACTGCGGTGGTCACTGTTTGCGAGTGCGATGGGACGATATCGTTTATCGCAAGTAAAAGGGCATTTTGTGAAATCGTGATAATTGTTTTAGCACCAGATTGTTCAGAAATAAATCCCCTTATCCAGGATGCTGTCCTCTAGATTGATGTCCAATTCCAAAATAGTTGTTTAAATCGTGGAACTCATTCATAATATTTACACTGTAATTATTCATATCCATTATATTTTTAGACTGTCAGCTATTTTAATAATCGTTATAATCGTTAATCGCAATTATTTTAGCCATGATAATTGTGATCCAAAATTTTAATATCGTCCCATGCCTGGTTATGAGTAGAGAGAGATAGTTATTGTATGTAGTGTGATATTGATCCTTCTTAAAACTGAATCATATCAGTTAAATTAAAACAAGTATATTCATCATTTGAAGTCAAACTCCGTCAAAATATATAAATGAATAAGGAAAAGCATTAGATTTTTTTTTTAACATTTTCATTTTAGAGAAGTACTTTTCTGTCACAGGGAGGACTTTGGTTTTATTTCATTACAGTTAGTTTATTGCAATATTGATTATTGTGTCAGTGAATATACATTGACACGTATATATTGCAGCCCTCATTGTGACTTGTATTAATGGTAGTGCACACTAGCATTTAAGAGGCAATGTTTTATGTATGAAGTTTGAAAAATTGCAATGTTTTGCCTTTGTTTTGTTGTAAAGTATTATTTATTTATTCAGTTTGAGTTCCCAGAGCACATTTTAAAGATGTCCTGGAACATTAGCAAAAGAAAAAGTGAAACACGAACTGCTGAACTAATACCCTAGTGTTTCAGTTGTTTGCAGGGACCTTAACTGCACTTAAAGCCTCCATGGAGACAGGATATTTAACATATAATTAGTGAAATTACCCTGTGATTTAATGTTTGTATGAATGTATTTGTATGTTGAACCTTACAATTCAAGTCAATTCATGGTGTGATATTATAGGCAATCTATTTGTATATTACATTGTGAAAGAAATGTATCATCTTTGAAATGATATCCTTAATATTTCCCTTCATACATTGAAGGATCGAATGTCCTAACATAGCTGTTATTAGCTAAATCCACAATGTTTGTGTGTCAGCGTGCAAAGCATCCAGATACACAAGATACATAATCCAGAACAAAATAAAAATAAAACTCGATAGATTGCTGGATCATACATTTATCACACTATGCTGTCAGAATACTTTTGAATCAATGCTAAGTATAGTATGTTGCATCTTTAGGTGAACGGACCCTGTTTGTCAAAACTGTCAAGAGATTTTAAAATGCTGATCTACACCGTGGACCCTAGAGTTGGTGACCCATCACGAGGAGGAAAGGGGGAAACTGGCCTGATGAGGGGTTAAAGTCGGGTCACTAATGGCAAAGGAGAAGTTCAAAAGCAGAAGGGCGTGAGGTGGCATCATCTGAAAGTTGTTGACTGAAGGCACAGAGAAAAAGACAAAAAGGGCACAAAAAAATAGCCTGTGGAAAGTCCCAGTGGCCTCTTGGTCAGGGAAATGCACTGCAATATGAATGATATTAAAATAGATTTGGCAGTGTCAGAGTTTTTGCATTATACGTAAACTAGAGCATTCATTTGCAGTAAAATGGCATTATGTAAAAAAACAAACTCCTCCTCTGCTTTGGATCAGAAACAAATTGTTCTTATCATCACCGTCTATTCCTCAGTCTCACTTTCACGCTACACTTCCTTATCTATCACAACGCTCCCAAATGTAAAGCCATATATCCTGTACCTTGCACCAATTACACAATTCAGAATGATTAAGGCAGTTATTTCAGGCCAACAACGCGTATAAAACGCAGTGATCCTTAAAACATGAATGTTTTTGCACAGTGCACGGACAATTATGCAAAGAAAATCATGAACATTTCTTTTTTTTAATCTTTTCCACTGCCCTATCGTCCTGCAGGACATTTCCTTTGTATTTCCCAGTGTATTCTTCTCATCTGTCAGCTGCAGAGGAGTGTATTGTGTGGTGCATGTGGCAGACACACAGTCCTGGGACTCTCTGCGCTCGGGTCGCTCCCAGAGGAGGCTCAGGTGACACTTCCAAAGGCCCAAATCCCAATCGGGCTAATATCAAATCCCCCCTTTAGTGATCAGGTGGACGTTCACGAACACAGGGATGAATTATGAGGATGGAGAACGAGCAACGACCCGATGCTTTTAAACTTTTATTTGTTAGAGGCCTCCCCGCCCAGAGACAGCTTGAAGATATTAGACGAGTGCCTGGGAACGCTGCGGAGCGCAATGAATCATGCCAAGCAGACGTCTTCACAGATTGATGAGTGCAGGATCTGTGGGTGTCACACGATGTCTTTTATTACTCGAATTCAACTTCCATGAGAAACAACAGTCTGATGAAGCTTCAACCAACATTTAACTAACTACTTCACAGTTTGATTTTGTTCAGAGTATACAACGATGACGCAGTACGCTTTGTGATGAAAACACAAGTCAGATGTAGTGAGGAGACAACGCAGCAATTAACACAACTTTAAACTTAATGTGTGAATAAACACATTTAGTTGATATAGACCATATTCTATGTTCACAACTTGCGACGCCTCAAACCTGTGAACTTTGATTTATTAGTTTATGCGCAGTCTGTACATAAGGGCTGCAACTAAAGATTATTTTGATATCCTTAAGATTAATCAAGTCGTTGTTTGGAAGGCGACAGGCCAGTGAATATATGATTTTTCCGCACTTTTACCCAGATAAAGCTTAACTGAATCCATCTCAGGACGTCCTTTCAGACAAAAGGGTATTTTAATTAAAAACACTTGATTTCTGCTCTGTCTGAGTAATAAAACCTCTCCATGGCATGTTTATATATTTCATTACTTAATTAGTTGACACTATTTCTATAAATGATTAGTTGCTATGAATATATTAACTTGTTGCAGCCCTGCTGTACATACACTATTAGTTTGAATTTCATCTCATGTTTTCTAAATGACCCCAGTTCATATTTTTGCAACCTACGAGAAAAATGTGCATAAAATGTCCAGTGCATGACATGTAACTTTAACCAAAAAAAAATGCAGAAATAGCACTGCGCCCAGCAAGTTTCTGTTCTTTTTATTTCTTGTCAACTCCTCTCGCAACTTTTGTCTCATATACTTTCAAAACAACATTTCTAATACGATATGAACACTTAAACGGAGGCCTTCCCTTGTCTTTGAGCTTTGTAAACGTGTGCTGGGCCTCATGTGCTCAGTCCCTCCGCCCTTCTCTTGGTCTCTGTAGCTGTCCAAGCATTAGGAGACATAAATACTCTCCCTCCTCCTCTGTTTAAACACAAACACAGCTTTGGTCGTGGTATCACAACAACAGGCCGCCGTCCCGCTCCTCCGCCCCTTCCCTCAGAGTAATGACACGGCCCTGTGCCCTGTAACATACATCACATTAGCGGAGAGCCACACAAAGAAGGCCCCGTCGCACTAATGTCAGGTTTAAGTTTCACACAGAAGAGTTCACACATTTCCACGGTTACTGTGTCTACTGTGGGAATATGAGAGCTACAGTATGTCTTCTGTGCAGTGACTTTGGGGAGAGAAGAGGGATTTTACACCTGCTGCCTTTCGATGTGAAGCCCCTTTGACATAAACATGATCAGGCTATAACAGAAGAAACACTGCGCCTTTATTCTGTGCATTATTCTGGTTTATAGGCTTACTTAACTTTGATTTTAAAAAAGTCTTTGAGCAGGTTTGGAAGACAGAATAATGTGTCAATATAAACTTTAAACAACTTTAAAGGAGGATGCAAGATCAACTTTTTGGAGTTTGTTTTCCCTTCTTATTAAACCACTCGAAGTTGTATTTATTTAGATTTAAATGAATGCATGTTTGGGTCATGTTCAATCTCTTGTGGACACGGCGCCATTGCCCGCTGCTCTTTGCAATTTTATTTTCTTAAACGACGACATATGTAGTTACTAGACAGCGTTATTATCATTAGTTTTTGGTTTCCACACATTGAACAATTGCAAATCTTATCAGTTTGAATCAAAGTCAGTAGTGAGTGACTCCTGCTCTTTACATGGGAAACTCTTTACACTTTGATCCTTATCATATCCTGATATTTAAGCTGCCTGCAATTGTACTTCTAATTTAGCTCAGTTTTTGAATTGGAATTCAGTTTTTTTTCAACTGTCTAATTATTAAGTATTTGTTTCTAATTGCTTTGTGTAATTTTCAATTGAATGTTACATATCCTCTTTCTGTAAGACTGTATCTTAATCCATTCCAAGAGAGGTGACTGTTCTATGCCGTTCACAAAAAGTGCAAACGCAGGTGCCGTTTAAATACTGGGAAAAACCTAACTGTACCCAGCCCTAGTCAACACTGGCATCATTTTCTAAGCCTCTAAAAATGGTTGATTGAGGGTTAATTATGTAACCGTGGGTAACTTTTAATATTGTTTGGTTAATTGCTTAATAGTGGTTGGTTTAACTATACTATAAGCAACTGAATTGGCTAAAATATTTACAATACATGCAGAATGTCCATTGATATGTGTTGTCCCTTTACTAATAAATAAAATAGAAAATCAGAATTTCTCCCTAGTCCCCTGATCTCTGCATTCATAACTTTGAATTAGTAAATTATCATCATAAAAACACACATTTATCAAATCAACTCTTTATTGTAATTTTCCAGCCTCAACTTCAAATGGTAAAGAGTTTGCAAAAACCATCAGCTTTTTTAAATGTAGTACCTTTGTTGCTTTATTGAACTACTGCAGATCTCTTAATGGAAAAGCACCCTTTCACCTAAAACACTGAATCTTAACATTTGGATGCACATATTTACATAGCAACAATAGTTAACGGCTCTTTCTGCGCACGTACAACTGTTTCTGTGAGACGCCGCCACTAATGAACGGTGAGGCACGAACGCCTTTTAAAAATCAATCCCTCTCAAGCCGTTGTTGACAGACCCAAATACCGTGGCGTCAGGAAGTGATAGCAGCCCGTCCTTCAGGTTTCCGTGCCAGATAAAGACTTCATTATTTGCCTTTAGGCTGCAGTGACACAGCCCGGGGCCCGCAGACAAGGCAGAGCATGATTCATATTATTGTGAGGGAGTGGTGTCTCGCAGAACGGAGAAAAAACACAGACAAACTAGTGCACTTCTGTGACGGGAACGTTTCTAATCTCCACTTTAAAGAACAACTCACACAGAGGCTTTTAGCGGCCAAAATCATCTATGGGACTCTTTGTTTCACTCGACAAGTGCTTTTTTTTTCACTTCATCCCTCTTTGGCTCTGTTTCCTGAAGGCCTTCTTTCCCTCCTTTTCTCACTCCTCCACCTCTCGTTCCCAACCACACTCAGGAGGTGTCAGGTTTCTACAGCTGGTTCACATTAGCGCCCCATCTCACCCCTGCTCTCTCCGTGCAGATCGTCCTCCTCTACCTCATGCTGACCCCTGGCTGTCCTGCTCTTGGTCATGAGGGAGTCTGTGTGCCTCGTTGCTGCATTTCTGATTTTCCTATTGCGTTCTTGCCTTTGTCTCCGCTCACACTCTGTCTCTCATTCCTCCACATCGAGAGCATTTTTTTCCACCTTTCTGCCACGGCTAAGCCCTCGCCCTGCCCCCACCTCATCCTCCTTTTAATAACATAATCACGCTTGGACCCCGCGGCCGTCGCAGACACACAGTGGGAGCGAGGGAGAGAGCGCAGAGGGGCTCACATTTCAAACTCTGGATCTCTCTCTGGATCCGACTCGGTTCAGACTCACTTCGCTGTTTAATGTGTGTGTCGGCGAGCTGCTCACTTCACATGACCCCTTTTTGCTCTTTACTTTAACAGATTAGGTAGATATAGGATCAAATTAATGCAGTTTCATCAAAAGACCTTTTGTTTTTGCATTTGGGCTTGATTTTGCTCTTGGTTTTATACAATATTTTGCAAACAATAAAGCAACACAATGTTAAGAATTGTGATTACTCAGGTCACGATGTAACCGTAAGAACTAAAAGAATTATCATTGTGACCGTTTTAGAAGCAATATTACATTTGATATTGTGATGTATAGAATTTTACCGCAAACAGAAACTTTGGGAGTCCTGGGACACATTTGTCAGAACTTTCAGATCATATTTTTAAAAGGTCAAAGTTGTTTAATATTATTTTTTTACTCGTAGACTGAAACCACAAACATGATACATTATCAGAAAATGATAAAATCCCCAAATCTCCCTTTACTCATACATTTGGCAAACCCCGCCACACTACAAAAGGAAAACTGCACATTTTGTACTGTTGCACATTAATTAACCACAAGATAACCTTTCCTTGAACTGACGATACAATGATGCAGTGTTTTGGATATCGATAACTGTTATTTCTACAGGAAGGAAACGACGTCCGTTTAATGTAGATTAAATAAGAAAACTGTGAGAATTTTTTAAAACCTGCAGTTTTAGTTGTAACACGAGCTTTAAATGCACAATGAGAAGCTGGCAAAGAGTACCTATTGTGGCAGCTGCTCCTGTTATGAAATGGAACAATAAAATGCGCAAAAACTAGATGTAAACATTAAATTAAAGCCGTGTAGGTGATGGAAACTATGATCTGTGTGTCTTATTATGGTGCTGTGGGTTCAGAAGAGGTATGGGAGGAGGTAAAGTGTGCTTGCAGAGACCAAAAAGACAAAGAGGAAATAAAGCGGTGGAAGGTTTTGGTGAAAGCCCCAAGACGTAAAACAAGAACGAGACAGAAGACAAAGACAGAAGAGGAAACGGGGCGGACAGAGAGAAAAGTGTGAGCGGAGATAGAGCGAAGGAGCGTAGACTTTAGGGAGGAGTCGGCAGCGGGGCCATGTGGTAAAAATCTGTGCTCAGAGAAACATGTTCCAATGTGGTGGAAAACACAGCTCCCATTTTGTCTCCTCCGCGCTGCTCCATCTGGCTGCCTCTCTGTCATTATGCCATTCGAGAGGGTATTTTTGTTTTTAAGGGCAATTATGCTCAATTCAGACTGACGGCTCTTTACGTTGTCACCGCGCACAGCCTGACATGATGTTTATGGGTTGTGAAGCGGTTTGGAGGGTGAGTTAGTCTGCAAAGTATAGCTGGCAATAAAAATCAATACTCAAATACTGAAACTAAATTCAATACTATTGCAGAAAGATGCCGTTTATAAAGGTTTGCACTCAAAACTGCACTATGTAACTTTTCTGCTCGTTGCTAAGAAGATGTTATTGCTTTGCCTGGAATGTTCCACAGTTTAACTTTAAATGTGTATCTCCATGTGGAAAAGCAGATGAGTCCACCAGGCCAAGTTACAGGTCAGATCTGTCGCCAAGGCTCAACGTTTACACGGCTAAAAGTCGAGTTTATGTTCATGACATTTATATTGAAACACAGTTTTATTTGTTTGCGCTAATAAAATAAATAAAACCAAGAGAAATTTGTGATGTATCAATATTAAGATAAGAGATAAGATAAGATATTCCTTTATTGTCCCACATGGGGAAATTTCATTGGTGCAACGCAGGTAGATACAGAGGTAGATACAGAAGAACAGATCACTTATAGGAAGTCTGAAAAACACTTTCAGTAGAAGATCTCCTATAAATAAATAAAAACTCCCATAGACAAATAAATAAATAAATACATAAATACCATTGCATGTGATCACGACAGTAATTGCACATGAATATGTGTCACGACAGCACATAGGTTGCACATGAATTGCACATGAATTCCAACAGCAATTGCACATATGACAGAATTGCACATGGTTAGGTCAGTATTGCGAGTGTTCAGTACTAACAGTTTTTGTTATAAAGTCTGACAGCAGCAGGAAGGAAAGACCTACGGAACCTTTCCTTCGCACATCGAGGGTGGATCAGTCTCTCACTGAAGCTGCTCTCCAGAGCGGAGAGAGTATTAGGTAAACTGTAGTTCAGTTTGTTTCTTGTATCCCTCGGGCCCAGTTATGTTTGGTGCCACAAGCCCTCAGTGTGTGACATCGTGCCACTTGTCACTTCACTGTCTGTGGGCTTTGGTCTGGTTGCTACATTCCCCACAGTTTTGTAAGACTTCCTCAAAGAATGAGTTAACTCTAATAGTCACTCAAGAGGGCAGCCAGCATCTACTCATAAGCTGTTTCACTGTAGTGAGAATAATTATTACATGGTCGTAATCAATTTAAGCTGTCAATTACAAGTTTTCAAGTTCTCGAACTAGATCCAAGTATGGCCCATTCCATGGCTGTTAGGGTAACAAAGAATAATGATTTCAGGTGACTCTCACAGTGTAAACAAAAACAAAAACAGGACAGGCTATTATCAGAAGGCTCCGCCTAGTGGGCAGGGCTTATTCAGAGTAGGACAAGTATCTGAGTTTTCAGACTAGATCCACAGATTGAGAATGACTCTGGGATGATAGTCGTAACATCTCGACCACAACTGCAGCTTTTTCTACAATGTAAATTACAAGCAAACCTTTAGTAATGGATGCCTGTAACAGTTATTGACCATAAACAGCACAAACCTCCACCAAGACATTGATGTAATCTTACAATAAAATCTTTTGTTTTAACACTAATTTAGTTTTGAGACAAAGGAAAAAAGTTGATACTCGATACATATTTCTCTATCAATAGGAAAATAAACATTGCTTCATTTTCAACATACAATAATATCCATTTCTCTGTAGCCTCACAATTCTCCACCTCTAAATAAAAATTCAACTCGCAAGTCAGTCAGGATTTTTTTTGCAGGATTTTTTCTCAACCAAATAAAGTTTGAAAAATGGTGACCGAAGCGTAGATAGTGAATATTTTCAAATCAAGTGTGTGTGTGTGTGTGTAGATTCAGCAGATTCTTTATAGGCCAGATAACTACGCTATTACCAAAACTCCAGAGTGTGTTTTATGCCAGTAAACTTCAGCAGTCGCTTCCTTCGCTGGACCATTGTTGATGACGTAGTATAACTGGTCATTTTTTGCAATTCAAATCTCTTCTTTGATGCATTTCATAGTTCATATTACTTTTTAATTTGTTAGCACTAGTGTGTTGCCTTTATGTTCAAGGTTCCCCAATCTCACAGAGAAAGGACAAAAGCAAACAAAGACACAAAGAAACTCATATCAAACTCATATCATGGCGGCTCCGCTCTGACCACACAGTCTGAGAGCGAAGCGTCTGTGGGAAGGTGATAAGTCCGATCAAGTGACTGAAAAATCACCGCCAGAGATCGTTGAGTCAAAACAACCAGCGGCTGCATGGATGTCATCGGCAATCTTGTACTTTTTGTGTTTGTTTCAGTAACCCTTTTGTGGTGCGAGGAGACAACGGACAGGAAGTTAACTTGAATCATAAAACAAGCACAAGCAAGAAATGTCCCCAGAAGTCAGGGGAGTCGTAGACAGAGCCAGAGCTGGATGGCCTTCAGACTTCAGAGGCAGCAAAGTACAGAAACATAAAGAACTGTAGACAAAAGTGGCCGAGCTGAGTTCGCGGGAGCAGGGTTTTGCAGCCAGGTGAGCCATGCCGGAGGGGCCCGTCCCTGCAGCCAAGGGCCCCATGACTGAGTGACAGTTTGATGAAGGAGGCGTAACATGAGGGAAATTAGACGGCCCCCCTCCCGCTCCTCTGCTCTCTCATCATTAGTAAGGAGTTATGCTCCCAGGCACTCCGCATCGAATTACCCCTAAAGAAGACATCCTCTTTTCTTTTGGCTCTTTCTCTTCCTCTGTCTGGCCCGGAGCAAAATCCAACCTGCCAGATCAGAGACACGCAGGCCTCCACAGCGCACCGTCTTTGCCTCAGACTCAAGTGATAAACGGTGAAAAAGCAGCAGCGATGGACAAAGAAAGGGCAGAACACATTTCCCCCCCCACACCAACCGAAGATAGAGGGGAAAAAACCTCTGCACGGGGCATTGTTAAACCCTGCACATTGTCTTGTGACATTAAAAGCAGAGTCAAGGATCAAACATGGCCGACCAATACAACCAGTTTTGCGCTTTTTGCAAATGTATGCGTGATGAGCCAGTGTCAATGATGTAAGTTACAAATACCATGGAGCCAGTGACATGCACTAATCCGGTGGCGCACACACCTCTTTCTCAGAGCTGAGGCTTGCTGTGACACCGGTTGGACGACTCTGCACCAAGCCCTTCAAGGCAGCCGCTCAACCTCTCCCATGCTCTCCAGCTCTCGTCTCGGACATTTTCACATGCTAAATGGGGTACCTGAGTTCATGTCACGCATAAAACGCTCTCACTGTTTATTTTTCTGAGTCAAAAGTCGGTCTGTAGCAAAACCGGCCAAACCTGGCTGTTTTAAACCTAAACAGTTTAGAGTTAGAAAAATGTGTGGGAAAATTTGCAATAGGGACCCAGAGGCAGTTTCAGACTGTTAAACATGCACACAGGCCCATTCTGTGCCAGAACAGTTTTATTACTTACACACTAGGTCTTTTTGGTGTTGCGCAAAATCTTCTCATGTTTTATTTTGATGTGTGACATAAATAGTTTGACCACTTTGACACTGACCTCTGACTCAATAATTAGAGCTGAGGCAAAAGGCCACAGAGGCTGTTTACCCACGACCGGCTGTCTTTAATACACTGAGGAGCCTAACTACCAAATAATTAGATTTTTATACAATGAATCTTTTGAGGCAGTGCAGAGGAGACAGACAGGAGCGTCTATGAGCCCGTGTGTGTGTACTCACACGTTGCATGAGAAAAGAAAAAATGTCAGACTATTGAATCAGTCTAACAGTAGGCCTGTGCTCTGTCAGCTGACGGCTCTGAAGGAACAACTCCTCTCTGTCTCCAGGGCAGGACAATTCTACAACATAAGACGGTCGCTAACACAGCATTGGCAAGTTGAACAATCTACCGTTTCAATCACGCCAATTCTTCTTTCCATTCAGTCGATGTAAAAGGTTTAAGACAGTGGTGCCAGATTTCACCTCATTGTTGTAAAGCTATGACCACACCGGCGCACTTCATGAATTAGCTTTGTGTGTGCCACAGGTCTCTGAGCCACAGGTGGTTTTGTCACAAACACAGATGCTCAGAAACACGTCCGTTTGCACCTGCAGCCCTCTCAGTTTGACCTTCAATCAGACTGAGAATGCTGCTCTCTCGGTCCCTCACTGTTGAAATTCCAACAGCTCTGGGAACAGACACGCCGCGTGTTTCACATCAAATCTGATGAAATATGATCAGGTTCACGAACTAGCATTGATGTTTTCTTTGGAAAATTTGGCTCGGGAGTGGCTCAGTAATTAAAAAGATAGCATAGTTAATTACAGACCTGACTAAGCTGTCAGAAAAGTGAAGATATGCATCAAACAAGCCAATCCTAATTATGTCATTACAGCAGCAGGAGCAGAGGTAAGTACTGACAAATATAGTCTTTGTCTTGTTCAGTTAAATGTGTGGTGCTTTCCTATGTAATAAAGTGTATTTAAACTAGAGTTGCCTTCAGCGCACAAGTGGGTTTCACTTATTCCGTGCACTAGTAGTGCAGTGACCTTTGAGCAGGGTAATGGTGTAAACCACTTAGCTTTTCTAAATCCCATTTAGATGGCGGAAAAGTGTGTTTTGGTATTGTTCCCATGCAGCGCTGATGTGCTCGTCAGACAGAGTGCTCCTTTATTCCTCTTTCGTGCCTGAGCAAAATTGCATGGTCCCGTGGACAGGCCAGGGCTGTTATAAAAACACAGACTCTGGCCTGTTTTTCATTCAGTTGGATCACTCTGTGTTTGAAGAGTTTTAATGTAGAGCGACTGAACATGTTCAGTGGTGGAAGGTTCAAACTTACCGGCAGTGTCCAGTTCCGTTGTTAAAGGTCACACACGTCGCGTTGTTCACACAAGGCTTCTTATTGTCCACACATTGCAGAGCTGAAGGACATAAGACACTGGTTAGAAAGTGCACATGTTTATGTATATGCAGACAAATTCTGTGACAAACCAATATCATCATCACAATTTCAAAGTAAGCATATTACATGTTTTAACTGATTTCAATAATCCAGTAACAGCCCTGTTTGACAGCAAAGAGGTGAGCTCCGAAACCACATGCACAAGAGCCCCAAAGGAAACTCATAATGTCGTATCCCCTGCTCTCCTTATCCAGAGGGCTCTGATAAAGCCGCGGCTGGCCTCTGGTCCAGCCTGCCATGCAGAGGCAGACTGAGAGCAGGTCGTGGTCACAGGGCGGCCGGATGGGCAGCCACACAGAAGTGAGCCATGGGACGGACAACAAAGCCTGGCTATCTTCACACCAATGAGACATCTATTGCCAGACACATCCGCCATTGTGTGTTTGAAGACGCTACAGACACATGCTTCAAGTGGTCATCACACACTTCATGCAACGTGGCAAGACGCGATGTGCTCTTTTTGAACAGAAAGACATAAAGGTATGGACAACACTGCTACAGCATGTTTGGAAGGATATCTTATTCATGCATAAAATGTGGCTCTGTGATATACACTGCACTATACTATGCTTTATGTAGGTCAGCTGACTTCAAATAAATGCCAACTTCATAAGACACATTGCATTACAGGAAGTGTGCTCAGTCAGCAATAGTGTTACTTCCTGTCCCTAGATTAATCATAGCGTCACAGGAGCAGAGGAAGACTGTCAACAGAGGCAGGTTCAGCTCGACTCTGCTGAAAATGCACTGTGCCTTGGAGACAGGCTCGCAGGCATAGTCCATTAGACATGGGGATAGTCAAACATAAACCACTGTGAAATGAATAATCCCGCCAGGAGCATGCACACTCACACGTGCTTTCAACTGTAGTGTCAAGGGAAACGGCCAGTGCTGCCACGCCACTAAATGCTGCAACACAACAGGACAATTTCTATCCTTGTGTGTATTCTCATTCCTGCATGACCAGCTTCCCATGAACTGCCAAATACATGGTCTTAACAGACACAGGACAGAAATCCTCTGGCCTCCCCGTACTCAAATCAGTGACTCGTGTTTTCACAAAGGGTCAAATCAACAACACGTTACCTGCTTTTTCTCACACGCCACTATCGATCTGCTCGGTACAGGGGTGTTTTCTCAGGCCTGGGAGTCTTGATAAGCACTGATTGAGTGAGTCAACAATGTCACTACAGCCAATGTGTGTGTGTGTGTGTGTGTGTGTGTGTGTGTGTGTGTGTGTGTGTGAGCGAGCAAGCATGCAATTCACTTCATCCAAACACGTGCTCATTCAAAACAACTTTCCCTTCCTATTCCTATTTGTTTGTTACAGAGAAGAAAAAATCCAAATAGTTTGAGAAGGATAGTGGTCACTTAAGCTTAAATGTTCTGATTCCCTTAAACCACTGCAAGAGAGGAAAACTTTTCCCTGCGCTGCTGCAGCTTGGAAAATCTCAAATACTTCATCCAGGCATTCACTGTATATTTCCAACTCCAGACCAGTTTAAACCAGTCATATGGCAGACTCATTCATGGTCTTAAGTTTACTTGCAGCCAGCCTCTCGCAGGATGGATCACTTACATTACAAAGGTATAGAACATGTGCAATAGCATGAACCCAATGTAGCCTATCCACAGATAATGAGGTTATAAATACAGGATCTAATGTATATCTACAAGGGCTTCAACTGCTTTCACTCTCACTTCCCTGTTCTGTTGTCATAATTTCCAGCCTACAAAATACTACAAGGCTCAGTGAGGTCACACTGCGAGAGGTAACGTCATGAGATTGGGTCTTTTGAAGGCAAATTCTTTCACCCACAACATTTTTTTTTTAGACGCTGCCAAAAAAAACCCGGGGCAAACCAGTGCCAAGGCCGTAAATTCCAACTCAGCGGCAAGTCGGGTTTATTTCTACTACCCTTTTTCAGATACGGCGTGGAAAGGAAAGGGACACAAAAGTCGAGGTCTATAGATCAAAAGGCGATTTGCAAGATTGCGGTTGTTTGTAATAGTTTGGCATTGCGCCTGGTCCTCCTCTGCAGCCGGCATTGCCTTGTCCCAGACACCACAACGGGCCCCTGGAGAAATGCAGCCATGTAAAACCTACACGAGAGAAGGGGGGGAGAGGAGGATGAGGGAACGAGACAGATAGGCCGGCTCTGAGTTAATAGCCGCGGATTGAAATGAGGAAGTCATTATGAAAAAGGCCTGCACGGGAGCGCACTGGGACACTTCCACGCGGCACAGGCCAGGAAGTTGTTCGCACCGACTGAGGAAGTAACTCCATTTCCTTGAATTGCCCGTACAAGCCCCGCTGTCGACCTTAGAAGAAAGAGTCGTCATGGTGACTAACGCGCAATGAAATACCCTTAGCTCAGCATGGAGGAGGAGATGGGGCTCAAACCAAACACTTTCGCCCGGAGGGGAGGTTTAGTGGCCCACACAAACAGGCAGATGAGAGGGGAGGTAGCAGGAGATGTGCGCAGGGTTTAGAAGGAGAGGCCCGGGTAACTCAGGTCAAACACAAGGGTGGTGGACTTACCGTAAGAGGCCGTCAAGAGCCAAGAGAAACAGCACCACGGAGGGATTTATGCAAGAAGGATGAACGAGAACTACTGAAATCTATTGAAAGGGCTGAGAGATTTCAGTAACAGTGACTTTAAGCAGGATTTGCATGAATTATTACCCAAATGATTCTGGCAGTATTAAGAACATTTTTCCTTCCTGCTGTGGCCCGCTGGCTTCATTACTGTGTGCCGGCCTGTCTCCAGGATTACGGGACTGTGTTGGCCAAAGAATGCGGGCAGCAGTAATTCCCTGTTAATTTGCTAACCTGTTCAACAGTGCAGACAAAACGCTTTGTAATCCTTTCGACCTTCACAGCCTCCCAACGCCTTCTCCTTTGGTATCAGAGAATGTTGGGCATGCCTCATCCTCACTTTAAGAGCTTTTTTATTAAATGTGCTTAGGATTTAGTATTGAGTCATGTTAGTATCTACAAAGCAAAAAAGAAGAGTTTGAAAGGACAGTGTGGCATTGCGCATAGGTCTGAGAGATTCAGTCTATAATACAACTGTAACTTTTGTAGCGCCTCACTCACCAGGTCCATTTGTTACAATGCAATTGAATATAACTTTATTCTGAATGCCCTGTGATGGATATTTCCAATACAAACTTCCACATCTATCCAAAAGACTGACATCTGAAGTCACTATAATAAAAAGGGCCAATTAAGGGTTTCTGGTAAATCTAGGAGCCTCGGTTTGGAACCATCACATCAAAGAAGACTCTAGACCGTCTCATGCCTTTTGCCTTGGTTTATAATCAAGTCTTTTCTTTGGTGCATTTATTTCTATCATGCAACGATTGTAAATGTTCAGTTGTATACACAGTTGGTAGACTCGCGCACATGATGTGGTTTGGCTTTTTTTAAATTTAGACTACTAATCAAAAGGGTGGAGAAGATCGAACCATAGTGTGACCCAGCAAAGAACCAGCAAATGTATCTGTGCAACTGCAAGAACTACTGTGCAGAATCAAAGGGTGAAATGGGAGGGAGCAGCCACATTTATAACACGGACATAGGCCAGTGGGCAGATCTGGTGGTCACTAAATAATGCAATGTTGTGGGCAGCTCAATAAACAGCTTTGTCTTTAGAGAACCGAGCAAAGCCTGGTGCAAATAAAACAGATTTCACACTAGTGTGGGCCAGAGGCGGCACAAATGCTGCTCTGTGAAAGATACTCCAGACGTATGCACATGCCAGTCAGCTGTGGAGTAAGAACACGCAGCCGTCCACAGGCCCACGCCGACAGGGCACCCGTTAAGTCGTGTGGCGAGCAGACAATGGCACCGACACTTCCTAAAAACACGAGCAACGGGTCAAAGTGTCGCGTTTGTGATTCAGAAAGTCAAAGTTGTGGTGAGGTGTTATGTTTTGGTTCAGCAAGTGTCGGCTTTGCGCAACATAAGGAGTCATTCAGATGGATCAAGATCACAGTTTAACTAATAATGAGTCAGGATATGAGCCATTTGATGATTTATTGATTGATAGATGGATTGTTGAGGGCCACTGGAGGAGACAGAGCTTCTTCTCATCACATGTAACATCACAAAAGGGCATTTCAAAGACTCAATGTTCTCACTGCTTCTCGTCTGGTGTAGTTCCTTCTGCATTTGGCATTGACTTTTGAACACCGAGCCTTTCCCACAGATGTATAGTTTCAGTAGCTCCAGCACAGGCCTAGGTGTGCAGTGGTGAGTGTGTGCTTAGTGTGAGAGAGGAATGTCAAACACCAACAACATTCCACGGCTTCTCCTTTGCTTTTGGCCTGAAGCACTTTGCATTGTGTTTTTTTCCTCTCCTTTTGTGCAACTTTTCTGTCTAAAGTCATCCTTCACCATCAAAGACCTGGCACAATAGTATTATAAAGTGTGGCATAGGCTATTTACAGCCCAAAGTGAATTAGAGAGACCTGCGCCATGACTAAAACTACAAATGAAACTGTGGGCGAGAAGTGTTATTCGTGATGACAAAAGTCTTCCATCAGGACTGAAGAACAGAGAGTGGCACGAGTGACACTTGTCTCGACGTGTGAACCCCAGATCCACCTCTGGGCCCCGCAGAGATGCTCAGATAAACAAAACAACACAGTCATTTCAAAATGCATGCTCAATACTTCACCCCACGTGGCATCTAAACAACGTAAAGCCTGATAATGAGACGTATATGTTGTTTTTCCTCTGTTTTAGCTTACATTCAAAACTAGACAAACGGTGAAAACGCAGCCAAATCAGAAATGTTGGTTTTCTGAAAATCGTGAATATAAATAAAAAGTCACGATATCAATAGGAGGAGAGTGTTAAGAGTTAAAATGAGAGATATTGAGTTTATTACAAGTGAACAACTATGAAGTCCAGCGGCGCGCGCGCGCCTGGCTGCGCAGACGCAAATGCGGCAAAACGTGAGTCTTTACAGCGCTAAAAAGTATCAAACTAAACAAAAAGAGTGTCAGAACTCACCCAAAGAGACGTGAACGAGACACGCCACAAATATCAGTGATTTTCCCGAGGAGAGACCGGGGAGCTGCTCCATTTTTTCTTTAAAATCCACATAAGGTCGCCAGCCGCAAGTTGAGTTGTCTCCCGGGACGGCAAGTTTTTCAAAGTCCCGCTACAACAAACCTACGACTGAAAAAATAATGAAACACACTTTCCTAAATCTAAAACATGCTGAAGTCCCCTCTTGCTGTGTTCAGATCGTGGTTGAAGATAAAGTCCTAAAATAAGCTCCTCGTTAGAGACAGCGGTAAGTCTCGGCTCGTGCGCTCCGCGTCACTGAAGTCACTGAAAGTGAAGAAACAAAAGATATCCTTCCGCCTGATCAGCGTGGACCTATCGCTCTGCCCCGGACACTCAACACTCTGAAACTAAACACTCAAAGACACACACTGCACGTAATGTCAGATACTTTTAAGAGACCTGGTCATTTCTTCATGTTTACACTTTTGTAAGCAAGTGATGCTTGTGAGCAATAGTGATGTCGAACTTTTTTCTTCTGACCCACGGAGCGGCGGAGGAATTTTTTAACTCATTTTTCTTCTTCTCAAAGCCATGAGTCAAAATTAACCCGTTCAGGTTTTTTTTTCCCTCTTCTATTATGAGTGCAGTTTATGCTTTAACAACACTTTTCTGCAAACATTCACTTTCTACTATTAACTACCGTTCTTTTTGTCTTTCTGTCAGACAGGTGAAATGGAAATGTCTCTTAGTAGTGTCTGCCCTACAACAGAATGTTCTGGACACTTATTTATCATTGCCTATTGACAAATTAGTCTACTCTCCTGGGAAAGCCCCAAAATTCCCCCCAAAAGAGAAACAGTGAATTATATAACAAATAATAAACCAGAATTTACCCTGATATATCTTATGTCCTGATTTGCTTGGAGTAAACACTCATTAGCTTTCAGTCTGTTGTAATGCGTTAATACTAATCTTATTATCTGCTCTCAGGTCTAATAATCCAGGTGTAAATCCCAGGCTCATCACAATAACAACAGAGTGGTGATTTGTTGGTCTTTACACCCTGTTAGTAAAACACTGGACCCCCTGCTGCAGCCCCTGGCCCTCTGTGTCCTCCTCTGAGCCCCGGGACCACAATCTCTGCAGGGATCTGGACCGACAACGCTTTTGTTTGGGAGGACGAGATCAACCTCTGCAAATGTGAAGTGTCAAGTAAGGCCATGACAACAAATGGTAAGATCACATCCATGTTTATTAAGAATGCAAATTTGAGCTCGGAGTTTTGAAGGAGCCATTTGGAGTCCTGATTTTTAAAGAGGGGAGATATTGATAATAAATAATAGTGCCCATATGCTCATTCATGAACATCTACTGAATATCCTGTATTACTTTTGACATAGTTTAGTCCAGATTTAGGCTCATTAAACTTGTTCAAGATGGTACAAACAGTAGAATCAATATCGGTCTGAGAACTATTGAATAGGTCATTTATTGAGCAATGCATCTTTCAGACCCAGTTGCGACATCTGCCATGTCTTTGTAGTCATCCATTTTGAGAGACTGTAAATTCCACTTTTATGCTGCTATGCTTTATTTGAGTCTAATGTAACGCGATATAGATCACTTCAGAGGATCACTGTCGGCAGGCCTGTTTTCAGAGGTGACGTCACTCCAGATGTGGACTCACAGTTTGGGAAAGATCCCTGGCTGCGAAGGGCGTGGTTGTCTACAGTTCATAATTTGTGCTGATGAAAGTGCAACATTTAACATGTGACCCAAAAAAATCAGCCCACGACAAATAACAAAATAACAAATACAAGACATTTATTGGTTTATTTTGAGTTAAAAAGCAGTGTCTTAAAGGTGCACAGTGTAACTCTTCTAATGGAGGGTTCGCTACCTGCATAGAGATATTATTGATTTGTCTGTAATGTTCCACAGTATGGCATTAAACGTATCTATCTCCATGGAGACATGCAGCAGATCTATGGAGAGGCGAACACACTTACTCTAAGAACGCATGTTTTTCATTTGAGCAACTATAACCTGTGAATAAAAGCAAGATAGATAAAGTTAATGCCATATTGTGGAAGATTCCTGTAACATCTCCATGGCGATCCTTTGCAATAAAAGTTACTTAGTGCGGCTTTTTTAAGTGCTTGAGAGAGGTTGTTTTTATCAACCCGGGAGGAGCTTTTCACACCAAATCAGAGCGTCAGTCACGGTGACTCTGGCTGTCGGCCTCAAGATTTATCCTGTGGAACAGAGAGATTACAGAGCAGCGCCAGAGCTGTTTAAACTGTGCATGTCCTGAATATTTCACCCCTCTCAGATTCACAGCATGTTTGTTTAATACAGACATAAGAGGTCAAAGTGTTGTCTGGAAGGCTCGTTAGGGGGACGTCGAGAACTAAACCGATGACTGCATTCACATGAGATTATATCATAGAATCTCTACAGTTGAGTACTGCCCGGTGGTGGAGTGGTTAAGGCACAGCCTACGAGCCGGCCGCAGTGTCGTGAGTTCAAATCCCGACATTCGACAATTTATGGCATGATATTTGATGATATAATAATATGATGTATGATGATGTAAATGCAGTAATTGGTTTCTCTCTCATCCCCCATTTCACGCTTATCTTTCCTGTCCAATAAAGCCTTCGGGCCCCAAAAAATGATACATAAAACAGAATGTCTATTGTTTAAAACTGAGCTGGAGGTCGACAAGTTCAAAATGCAGAGTTTTGAACAGGCGCTGACACAAGAGAGGACGGAAATATCGATCAAATCAACTGTAAATTCGGTAAAGATTTGATCTGCAGAGGAATCCATGTGCCGCCTGAATGAGCTCACGTATCACCAGTGGTCCACGTGCCACAGCTTGAGAACCATCGCTATTCTGATAAATTGCATGCAAAAACATTACAATTGAGCACGTGTCCTGCCTTATGACTACACGACAGCTTCCACCTGATACTATCGTATTTATTGTATTTTCTCTTTTTCTTTGTTGTCTTGTCTTGTTTGCCAGTTTTGTTGTTGTTTTTGACACCCCCAAATTCTTGCAAAATGAACAACTAATACAAAACAATAAGATACGAGTCCACAAAAAGCTTGGATGCAGGTTTCTTTGGCAGAATTTACATTTGTGGATTATGATTTGGGTCATTTCTTTCAACAACAGAAATTCAATTAACATTTTTGTTCACTTGATTAACATTATATGATTAAACGTAGTAATTTTGAACTCAATTAGGAAGCTTTCACTTGTTTTTGTGCACTTAAACTAGCGACAAACTGACTTGTTGCTGCCATTATGCTCAAAACGTCTCGACTGATTCTCTGCATGCAGTTTGCAGAGATTTGCAAGCCCATTCGTTCTACTTTTATTGCATTTACACATTATCCATGACTTCTGCCCTGTAAAATGTGTACTTACGTCCAAGAGTAACATTAGCAGAAGCCACTAATCACGGCATCTGCATTCTTAGAAGGCAAGCAATACGCCTCGATCAAGTATATGAAGCCTTTCTATATTTAGTCATGGCAGGAGGCTGATTCCCTTCTCAAGACCCCACAGTGCCTCCGCAGCTGATTAACTTACGTAAACACCACTAAGATATATATCAAGTTCCCTCAGTGCTTTACACTTAGCAAAGCCGTCTCCAAAACACGATCCACTTTTATTTCATTTAAAAAACTCAGCTGCCTCTTTGCGATTAGGTTTGCACAGGTGTTGACTGCAAGCCTGTTGCGGTAGTGTTTGCTGAGATCGACATTTGTGAATCTCCGGCTCTTGGTGTGAGGATCCAATGGCCCCCGTGCCCCTATAAAGACCCCTACACATGAACTGCCTATCCAAAACCATTTTACAGGGTAAGCAGATCTGCCAACAGGAAGCAGAAGGAGTATATTTAGACTCGATTATCACGTCTTCTGCAGTTCTTTGCATGCAGTAGATCAAGCATAAACATCTTATTACAATCATTATGTTCTTCATCTTTATTCTGGATCTACATTAGTCATTACCCATAACTATTCTTCCTGGATGTTTATTTCACCAAAACACATTTTGTTCGTGAAACTTTCACAAACAAAATATTTTTTTTTTGTATTTATGCTATATTAAAATAGGACTAAATGAATGTTGTTTGAGTAATGATAACGTTAGTCCCCTCATACATTTTTAATCCGGTGCTGAATATTAATTATCACTTCCTAACAATTTGTTGTCGGTAAAGGCAGAGTAGAGCATTAGAGCTGAATGTCTGATTTGATTTGCTTTAGCCAGAGTCAGACGTCTGCTCCCTTTGATTTTTGTGTGACAGGGAACTCTAGTGTGCCTTGAACATAGACATTTGACAATTTGAATAAACGGATTCACACATGGATGTAATTGGATAATTCACCATTTTGGAGTGTCCTGAGCCAACTTCTAATCCAAAAAGTCAAGCAGAACAGTCACCGCTGCCAAATTTAGTGGCATGAACTTCATTTGTGACATTATTTACGCTAAAAAGTGTGATTTATTTACTATTATTTTAGTTGGTCTTTTCAACTAAAAATGTGTGCCACGACTCATGAAAATGTTGGAAAACACTGGTCTAGGCCTTCAGTCGCTCTGCCCCACAACTCTGGAAGTCCCACCATCATCATCCGCCCGTGACATTGAGACCCTCCTCCTCTTCAGACTGGCCTATGAAACATGAAACACCCGGAGTGTTGAGTCTTGTATTCTCTGTGTCTTTTATTCTTTTGTAGATTGCATTTTATGTTTTATTGCCGTTTAACTTTTAAGGTGACCATGAGATTTGATTGTAAAGTGTCTTAAAAACTAAAAAGTCATTCACTGCTCACAGCAACCATAGTCTGGTTCTATTCTATCTTTTCTCTCATGGAGCAGTTCAGAGCCAGTATTGCAGCTTTATTCTGCTTTAGATGATATTTTGATAAGATTTAGTTTGGAGGCAGATGCTTGTATAACCAACTCGACTTTACTCTGTAGCTGAAGATAAGATGCGTTTAGTTAGGGCAAACATGTCAGATAGGATTAAGGACAGCCTGGCCACTGAAGCCGCGTCATTAAGATGAGAAATCATTTTCCTGTGTGAACTCGAGGTTATATAAACCAAATGTCAACATGTGCTTGATAAAATGTGTGTCATTTAATCAAACATCCACACCGTCACAACATCAGTACAATTATTGACATGAGATAATAGTCAGAGAAAGTCAACATGCTTGCGTTATAGAGATTTTTACAGTCTTTTACTGTCGTGAAATAATAAAGTTCCCAGAATCACTGTTGGGAAGTACTTTACTCAAGTAGTGGCTATTGTTGGTTTGCCATAGTAAATCTCACTGGATTGACTCGGCTTGGGTTTGATATGAATTCACACATTTTCGTTGTGTAGTCATGAGATTGTAGCCACTTAGCTTTGGGATTTTGGCCTGAGCCAGTGAGCATATGTTCTTCCTAAATGTCCCAGTGGAGAGGTGAGGTAGCGCTGAGGGCCAAATGGTGTGGTCGTGCTTATAGAAGGTGTAAGGTGGCGTTGGGTCTGGCAGCACCAGGTGCACTGGAATGTGCTGCTGTGTGATGGATCCTGAGTGCCCCACACTGCCAGGCTATTTATACTGCCCTGTGGGAAAATAGCATCGTGCTGCACGGTTTACACTGCCCACCTACTCACACACAAACATGCCACCGAAGGGCCAGACATGCTCTGGAATATTCAAAAGGCCAGTCAATATACAGAACACTTAATGTTATTTCCTTTAAAAAAAAAAAAAAAAAAACCTTGTACCCCTTGGAAATGGCAAGAAGTATTACTCAAGATAATTTTAGTTATTACTTTTATTCTCTGTAATAGTCCAACATATGAGATGTCAAAGGTAGTGAAATGTAAGTGTTCACCTCTGGTAATCAACAGTGAAACGTGACCTTGAGAAACACGGCTGGTAGCGGCTCAAACTGCTGATGTATGTTTATGTGGTGAGTTCTGGGAGTAATGGTAGAAGACCCGAAGTTAACATCTTGACCCTGAAGTAATCCACCGTAGCAAATCTACACATTCTGGCACCGGGGACGTTCGGGTTTTCACAGGGTTTTCACAGAGGTCAGATCCATTCCCTGCTCACTCCCACCTCGAGCGCTCTCTATCACATGTAGCTTTACACGCACTTCTGGAGCACACATGCACACTGACAGATACCAAAACATAAACACGCCGCAGCACTGACATGCACAGTTACGGCATCTATCATTCCTGGTCCGTCGGGTCCCAGGGGGCTTCAGGGTCAAAGTCAGAAGTCCTGTTTATCACACAGATGACACGGGAGAGACTAGAAGATGTGGGAAAATGCTGTTATAATGTTGATGGTGCCAGGAAGTCTTTTAAAGCCCTAGTTTGGGATCAAATTGAACAACTGGCGGAATTAAATAAACCATTTCTAGTTTGTTTCTGCCATTTCAGACTGACCTTTATAGATTAAAAAACAAACATGTAACTGGGTTCACCCTGGACAACGGTCAGACGATTGTCACGCTCACGTTCAAGCAGAAGGTTTTATTCTCCTGCTGTTGAGTGAAAAATGACAGGTCGCTTATCTTTTCTTATTAAATTACCACATTGCACTTTGCATTCGTATTGTATTGTTTCGTACGATGTTGCATTGATTAGACAATAATGCATTTTTTAATTTACGCATTGTCATCTCCCTAATCTGACAAATTTATCATATTTATGGTTTATTTTGTGCTTTTTTTCAGAGCCTTTTTATTCGTCATATTAACTTCTTTAAAAAAAAAAAAAAAATCATAAAGTTTGATTTCATGAAGCTGCTCTCATGGACAAATGGTGATCTATTGGACACTGTGAATGAAAGTGCATTTTAACTCTTGGCAAAATCGTGACCTTTTTTTTCTCACAAATCTCTAAAACTTGACACTGTGACGCGACTTGTCTGGATCGTGTGTTTAGAACCAGTTTTGCAAATGCCATCACGCTACATTTTGATGCTTTCAGCCGGGAGGATCCTGCGTGCGTCTCCGAGAGTTCCCCTGTCTGTAAAGCGAGTGTGCTCGACACATCTTGCCGGGTTAATTGTATCATAAATTCACAAGCTGCTAAAAGACAAGCATGGCAGGAATTCACACCTCGGCCCCTCACTTTCTCACAGTCACAGCCGTGCATTGTGTGTGTCAAACTTAGAGCCGCTAATAAATCTGTTATGTTATCTATTCGAGGAAAGATGCATGGGAACTTCACTCGTATCATCAACACTGGTGCATTTTTTACAATTTTGCGGTGTTTCTGCAACATTGTTAAGCAATACTAAGGTAAAGGCTTGATAAGAAATACTAGACAATAAATGTATGTTTAAATTTTTTTAACCACAGTTTCTTTAATATTACCATGTGGTCTTTTACTGGTTCAGATTTAGATTGAGACCAACCAAAAACTATTACGGAAAGGTCAGATTTTGAGTGTATTGACGTGGTAAGATATATAAATGGTCTTAATAATATAAAAACTCTTGGTTAATAGGGACAGAAAATTTTAATTCTGAGTAAAAAGTCTACAAGAAAAATTTCAAACAAGTTCTTCAATTTCCTTCCCATCTCCGTGTCCACGTCTTGTTGTCATCTCACACTTCAAAAGACACACACGTGGATTTTAATGCACATCAAACCGAGAAGTTCAAGTTTTATTGTCCTTTAAAACAAGTGGTGATAAAAAGCCCTTATTGTGCTGATGGTCCGGTGTCCTTTTGCGTCCCCTCCAGAGATAAGAGCCCAGTTCCCAGGACGGTGTGTGTATGCTGTGGGGCAATAACCTGCAGGTCCCATAGACTTCCTCTTTTGGTCCTCTGTGTTTTATGACGCTCTGCACTACAGCTGCTGTGGCCGGTGTGTGAGCGCAGCTTCCTCTGCTCTGGAGAACTGCTGATGATGAGGATGAGCCACAGGTGTCGGCTTTGATCTGAGAAAAACTGCTATAATAAGACTGTATTTATTGGTCGATGTTGGCTCAGAACATCGTACAATATTATTTATGCAAAGCAGCGCTGAAGGATAAATTACTTATGCAACCAATTTGCATAAGTTTGTTGTGTTGTAAGTACCGTATTTTTTCATAGTTTAGGCCGAGGTGCGACTTATACTTATACTCTGGAGCGATTTATATGTGATATTATTTGTTATTTTCAAACTTGCAACCGCATTTCATACTCCAGTGCGACTTACGTATGTTTTTTTAATTCTCGATTATGCATTTTTTTGGCTGGTGCGACTTATTGTCCGGAAAATACGGTAGGTAAATATTTTCTGTTTATATTTTCTGTCTCTGCTCAGGTATCAGTTGATATCAGGTATCATCATATTATCAATATCTGTATTGGAACTAAGAAAGCTGGATTTCTCTAGTGAAGAATATAGAGTTACAATATTTTTCTATTTTTTTATTTATTTCAGGGACAATGCATATCAATACAGTATTTTGTAAATATGCCAGAATTAGCCAAAAGGCTATTTTTCATCTGTAGTCCCATGACATCAGTTCCAGTCAAATTTTACATAGAAATATATAATCTATTTACATTATAAGACATGGAGACATCAGATCAGATTCAATCCCTGGTTCTTCTGCTCCTCTGGTTCCTCTGCTCCTCTGGTTCCGCTGCTCCTCTGGTTCCTCTGCTCCTCTGGTTCCGCTGCTCCTCTGGTTCCGCTGCTCCTCTGGTTCTTCTGCTCCCCTGGTTCTGCTGCTCCTCTGGTTCTGCTGCTCCTCTGGTTCAGCTGCTCCTCTGGTTCTTCTGCTCCTCTGGTTCAGCTGCTCCTCTGGTTCTGCTGCTCCTCTGGTTCAGCTGCTCCTCTGGTTCTGCTGCTCCTCTGGTTCAGCTGCTCCTCTGGTTCTGCTGCTCCTCTGGTTCAGCTGCTCCTCTGGTTCAGCTGC
Organism: Eucyclogobius newberryi; assembly: GCF_026437365.1. Classification (NCBI taxonomy): domain Eukaryota; kingdom Metazoa; phylum Chordata; class Actinopteri; order Gobiiformes; family Gobiidae; genus Eucyclogobius; species Eucyclogobius newberryi. The sequence goes on along the minus strand of NW_027316532.1, from coordinate 33,533,551 downwards.
TCCTCTGGTTCTGCTGCTCCTCTGGTTCAGCTGCTCCTCTGGTTCTTCTGCTCCTCTGGTTCTGCTGCTCCTCTGGTTCTGCTGCTCCTCTGGTTCAGCTGCTCCTCTGGTTCAGCTGCTCCTCTGGTTCAGCTGCTCCTCTGGTTCTGCTGCTCCTCTGGTTCTGCTGCTCCTCTGGTTCAGCTGCTCCTCTGGTTCAGCTGCTCCTCTGGTTCAGCTGCTCCTCTGGTTCAGCTGCTCCTCTGGTTCTGCTGCTCCTCTGGTTCCGCTGCTCCTCTGGTTCCTCTGCTCCTCTGGTTCTGCTGCTCCTCTGGTTCCGCTGCTCCTCTGGTTCTGCTGCTCCTCTGGTTCTTATATGAATAAACTGACTGAGTGGTGGAGATGACAGACCATGAATGACACTGCACAATAGACAGAGAGGAGAGTGTGTGTGCAGTGTGGGGCGATGGTGAGTGGTTTGTTTTGTGTGTGTTTCATACAATACAAATAATTACTTCCATTCAACTTGTGCCTTGAACAAGAACCAAGGAAATTTGAGGAAGGACTTGGAAAATGTGTAATTTGAGGTGGGCCTAATCTTTGGAACTAACCTTTGTTTTATAGCTTTTTCATTATTTGAGAAAACACAATGATCTGAAACCATTGTCTGCTGAGTGTAGTATAACTTTATATCTTCAGAATGTGTGCTTAAAAAGGTCTCCCTATTGCCGAGCAGACCTGACTTTTTTAACGAGACATCTTGCGTTACCAGGAGAAGCTGAGAAGAATCAATGAACTTGTAAACTTCAGCTCAACAATGACTTTCTTTCACTGCCTCCTCGTGACGCTGAGAAGCAGAAGCATCACATGTGACAAAAGTGACATCGAGAGTCTGAGGTTCAAAGACAAGGTGAAGGCCGTGTCACGTTTTCCTGTTCCTTTCTGATGATTTTGTGGTTGCAGCAGTGTCTCAACAGGAAATTTAATCAAGGGTAAGACATTTCTGGTGAGACACATACCACACATTTTGTCCTTGAAACTTGATAAATGCAGACGAGATGTTATATCCGCCTTTACCTGTCTGGGCCTGAGTCGTGTCGGTATCGGGCTGACTGTGTGTGCTGTATTTCGAACTCCTGATCACACAAAGTATTTTAATCCAATCAGCTTCGTTTTCACATGACGGTCACACACTGCCGCTGCCATGGAAACGGTGTAGGAAGTGGAGAGAGAGAGAGAGAGAGAGAGAGAGAGAGAGAGAGAGAGAGAGAGAGAGAGAGAGAGAGAGAGAGAGAGAGAGAGACTGAAATTACTGTGGTGATTACACTTTTGACTTGAGCCTACATCAAGTCTCAAGTTTGTCTTTCCTTTTTATCCGTGGTGAAAACATGGAGAAGGATTGTTGAATTGAAAAATTAAATAAGTTCGGGGGAAAGTAATCAAGTCGCATTTTAATACTCAACTTGTGTAAGAAAGAGCATTTGTGATCAGTGAGACTAAAAGCACATTCAAATAATTACTCATGTATTGTCCGTCCTATTTTTCAAAATGTATTTATTTGTGTCAGTCCTATTTTAAAATGGCATTTGCAGTTATTTCTCACACCAAAATAAGTAATACAAATGTTAGGTGACAATAAAAGTACTTAAGAATAATATTGTTATGAAGGTGACAAACCTTCATAAGGATACTTACTCAAGGAAAGAAGGTTTTGTCTTTTGAAACTTCACTTTCAAACGGTTTCCCAAATGGAGCAATGAATTTGAGACATTGGCCCTGAATAATCTGGTGTGGATCCAAATGAGTCTGTATTGACAGTAGAAAACTGTAGGAAACTGTAGGCTTCTAGACCACCTTAGTTAAAAGGTGAATTATGCCCTGTGGTTTGCAGTTGGCACGCAAAACTCTCATTCTTTTTTTTTTTTTTTTGCCATTTCCTGCTATACCTCGAGTATAACACGCACGCGACACACACACACACACACACACTTTCGATTGTCACACAGAACCGTGCAATCTTGGGCGCCACCTGGTGGTCAAGATTAGAAGTTCTACAGGATTTTATGTTGGCTTCACTGTTTGTTTCTATATAATTTCTCCATCCCTCCCAAAAGATTTATCAAAGTTTGAAGCAAATTATTTTATTTATTGATAAGAGAAATAACAAACAAAAATGTATCCATTCCACATCCTCAGCTTTTTACAGTCTTTAAATTGCACTCACACATTTACATCGTACAATGCAAGAAAACACATGGGGAATTAGGTTTGTTATTCCTGATACTTGCTTTTTCTACAAATTCAGTTGCAAACCGGCAAAATGACTACTGAATAATATGGTCAATAACACATTATTTAGCGACAGAAGTAAACAAGTGGATCGGAAAGCACATAAAACAATAAAAAAAAAACTTAAATTAGTTTTTGAGCATATGACAAAATCAGTCAAAACTGTTCCTTGGGTTAATTATAAGGGTTATTTTTTAACAATCTGTTATCATTACACATTTATTATGTGTATGAACCATTCATTTAGGCATTTCAGGCTCGAAGTCCTCTGGCAAGTCTTAATCTGCTGGGAACTTCAAACACAAATCCAGAGAACTCCAGTCAAAAAACATCTGTCATCTTTACTTTGAGTTTTGGTTAAGCTACTGATTTAATGCTCTACCTGTCATAATAAAACTTCATATGTATTTAAAGCACACATTTGTTGAGGACAAAAACAGACAAGAGTATTGGTAAAGTCTTAATTAGAGCAGGGGTCCTTATTTTAGTTCATAAGTGGTGGCGTTTAAGTGTCTACAGATTCTGTGCAGCTCGGTTTGCTTCGATACTTCTTTTCCTCTTCTTGGGTTTCACTCTCAGAGCCACCAGAAGCGAACATACACAATGAGCATGATGAAAAAGACACCGCCTGCCGCCAGCTTGGCATAAGTAGAGCGGGTGTTTAGATACTTGGCATCACTTCTGTACTTCTTTGACAAGGACGACAAGTTAATGGCCTTGGAGTCCAGAGCTGCAAAAAAGAAAAACATGACTATTTAATAATAATAGTAATATTTAGTCTATTATGCAGGGTTAAATTGCTGTTTTTACGATCCTGTGTATTTGTTCAGGGTTAGCCTAATCTGTCTATTCAAAGTCCATTGCTGCTCTCAGAATGAATTAACTTTGTGTTTTTACAGCGCTGATCTATAGTTACTTAATGAATAAATAACAGTTACACATCCCTGGTCAGTTACCCATTTAATCGATTGATTGGTCAAAATTTTTATTAGTCAATTAATTTTAAATTGTAAAGGATTTTATATTTAGTAGTAGCACAAAAGCAGAAGGTATGGAGCGAGTTAGCTGAAGATTAAGGGAGTGAATCATGAGATTAATCTGCCTTTTTACATATAAATCCACCGCTTCCTCGTCATTTTCTGTGTTAATAGCTGCTTTTATTTGAACACTTGTGTGATCGTGGTCGTGGGAGTGTAGTTTGGGTCATTTCACGAAGATGCTGAAAGGTTTTGAGCCCTTTCCCTATGTCTTTCAAGCCACTGATTAACAGGGCATGGTTTCAAGTCAAAAACAGCCCTTCACATCAAAAAACTGATCCAAATGTGTCAAGTCACTGGATGGAATATCTACTTTCTGTCTCTGCCATCTGCTATTTCAGGTCTCTGGTGTCAGTTAATATCGTTTTGAGTGTCGTCAGATGCTAAAAGCCCAAGTATTGATCTCAGAATTGAAGGAATTGGTGCCTCTTTAACATGAATGACAAATGAAAACGCACCAGAAAGGGCCTCTCCCCGCTGTAGCACCTCTTCTATGTTAGCCACCATAATTCTTTGAACGTCCTGGAGCTCCGTGTTGATGTTCCCCAGATTTCTTCGCGCCCGGCTGTCGATGTAAGACTTTTTGGTTTTTTGGATGTAAGAGTCTGAGAAAATAGAAGGAGGGTTACACAATGGATGGGCACAGAAGCAGTCTAAAGCAAAGCCTGTGACATTGCATTACATTTTTGGCTTTATTATTGATTGAGATGGGTAAAAAAGTTCATTCTGAAATGCAAAAGGAGTCTATGATCAATTATCAGCTCATTTCTTGGGTCAATCTTATATAGTGTCAACTCTACCACAGTGTTTACAGCACAAAAATATAACCCAAAGTCTCTCCTACAATCGCCAGGAAACCTCCTTTGTTATTGGACTTAAATCTCCTAAATAATAATAAAGTGTAATTGGCCAAATTGTTCACTCACTTCAAAAATCAACCCACAAATGTAACAGCTTGCTTACCAAATTCGATAAATGCGTATGGTCTGGACACCGTGGGAACCCTCTTTCCGTGCTGCTCGTGAAACTCTGCCTGCAGGTCTTCAAGGTAAGCAAAAGCTAGCTTCTTGGGGAAACTGGCTTCACATAGCACCAGGTAACACACACCTTTCTCTATACAATAACTAGAACGGACAAACGTAATTGTTAGTATTGTTTGATTATGTTAATAGTCTTGCTCTTTTAATGAATGCGCAAACTTACTGGAAAGTGACCGAGCCAGCCTCCAATGTGCAGCGGGTTGGACTCTGTTCATTGAGTTTCCGGAAGAGCTGCTTGGCTTGACTCTGATATTGCTGGATGTCCCGACCCAACTAAGCAAAACACAAAAACACCAGTGGTTAGATTAACATCAACTCATAAATAGTTTGTATTTGGTGCGGGGAAATGACTACCAAAACATAAGGCATTAAAAATACATTAACAATATACCTGGACAAAACGAACATAACTTGCATTTCAACTGTTTGGTCTTGAAATCAACCACAGTGCAGGCAGACCGGCTGTGATGCTACATTTGACAATGACTAAGGCTTTTCTTCTTCCGACTGATGTAATTGGGGTTATTTATTTGGACAGTAATGTAGCATCACAGCTCCATTAAATAAAGACACTACAAACCTTTTCACTCCCCTTTCATGAAAGCAAATAAGAAAGTAGAGAAAGATATTAGACCATAACAAAACATGCAAGCGTAACCATACCCCAACAATGTAATCCCATTATCACTGCAGGCTGCTGGGCGCTTCATTTTATGTTTTACTCCTCATACATACGTCAAGATAAGATAGGATAGTCTCTGGTTTGTGCATTCTAGTAACTCACAATATAGAACTCCAATATTAGTTCAAACCATAGGACTAAAATTGAATTATTTATTGGAAAGCTGTTGTTATATATATATATAAAATAATCGTGTGTACGTTTTGCATGTTGCCTTTCATGTTGCGCAGGAAGATCTGAGCTTTAGTGAGTCCAACAAGTAACTTCTCTGACAAAATAAAGATACTAATTAATGACTGAAGTGTTTCAATGAGCTTTGAAATGTGTTTTTTCAAATATATTGTACATTTAGAAACGTTATTGTGTCAGTGACATTATAAGTAGTAGCAATATTATCATATATTCTGATATTTTCATGCAGCAGACTCACACTTCAAAATGTGTTATCGTGATAAGCCTAACTTAAGACAGCAGAAATCACATATCTAATATTTATTTCCTATAAATCAACGATTGCATCAAACATACTAGATGATGAGTCAGAGATGCCAAAGGTAAATAGAAGGCTGCTCTAAAACAGGTTGGCCTACTGCCTCCTGAATGCCTAAAAGTACAAACAGCTGGGTTTATTTATGGTCAGTTTTGCCTTGGATCCAGATAATGAAAGAATATCACCGCTGTTTAAATAGTGACAATTTGGAATCACCCTGCAATTGGACGAAAGGGCATGTTTTATGGGGATTTGAAGTCAGCCAGCTTTGATCTACAGCACACACACACACACACAGGGGCCACATAGGCAAAAACAGCAGTGTAGCTTTACCTGCTCGTCCTCCTGCATTGAAGCGGCCAGCGGGAGCCCGTCCGCCAGCCGCGCTATCATCGTCAGCAGCACCATGTTTGTCGCGAGGTTTGGTCCTGTTCTCCTCGACCCACTAACACTTAGAGGCGCCTGCTACCGTTGCCTGACAGCACTGGACCGCCCTGGACACTGACAACACCGCAGGCTGACGAGGCTGACGCGCTGAGCTGGCCGGAAGCAGCGCGATAGCTTTGTGTGCAACGAGTAAAACGTCCGCCGCTAAATAGAACGGAACGTACTCACTAATCTAAAGTTCCGGGTTCTTCTTGTTCTTCTTGTTCTTCTTGTTCTTCTTCTTGTTCTTCTTCTTGTTCTTCTTCTTGTTCTTCTTCTTGTTCTTCTTCTTGTTCTTCTTCTTGTTCTTCTTCTTGTTCTTCTTCTTGTTCTTCTTCTTGTTCTTCTTCCTGTTCTTCTTGTTCTTCTTGTTCTTGTTCTTGTTCTTGTTCTTGTTCTTGTTCTTCTTCTTCTTCTTCTTCTTCTTCTTCTTCTTCTTCTTCTTCTTCTTCTTCTTCTTCTTCTTCTTCTTCTTCTTCTTCTTCTTCTTCTTCTTCTTCTTCTTCTTCTTCTTCTTCTTCTTGTACGTCTTAAGACTTCATTCTAGAATTTATTCTTTAGACTTTATACTTTAGCTCAACTTGTTGTTGTTGTTGTTGTTGTTGTTGTTGTTGTTGTCTTACTTTTAATGACAGTTGGCAGCCAGTTGAGAAGGTGCAAAGTATGTGTTTTATGCTTAAACTATTAAAAAAAAAGAGGGAGAGGGAGAATGAAAGAGAGAAAGAGGGAGAGCGCTCTTCTTTGTCTTCTTAGTTGTTGTTGTTGTTGTTGTTGTTTTATGGCGGTTGGCATCCGAGTGTTGCATTACCGCCAGACTTTATTCCTCAGACGTTTCGTAGTCCTCAGACTCTGTCGTAGTCCGTAAAAGTACTCCTCCCATTGCTTTGGCATTACAAAGCCCATGAGGTCATGATGTGTTTTTGTGACTAGAATAGTTGTTGTGTTGTTGTTGTTGTTGTTGTTGTTGTTGTTGTTGTTGTTGTTGTTTTATGGCAGTTGGCATCCAATTGTTGCATTACCGGCAGACTTTATTCCTCAGACTTTTCGTAGTCCTCAGACTGTCGTAGTCCGTAAAAGTACTCCTTCTATTGCTTTGGTGTTACAAAGCCCATGAGGTCATGATATGTCTTTGTGACTAGAATAGTTGTCGTTGTTGTTGTTGTTGTTTTATGGCGGTTGGCGTCCAAGTGTTGCATTACCGCCAGACTTTATTCCTCAGACTTTGTCGTAGTCCTCAGACTCTGTCGTAGTCCGTAAAAGTACTCCTTCCATTGCTTTGGTGTTACAAAGCCCATGAGGTCATGATATGTCTTTGTGACCGGCTTTATTCCAGGGAGACTCTTCTTCATCTTCCTCTCCTTCTTTGACGTTCGGTGCTTCCACCGTACAGCTTTATTCTTCAGGCTTCATTCTATAGGCTTTAATATGTCCACTGATGTCGCCGCTTGGTAGCCGTGCGTCTACGAGACTGGGCGAGGACAGGAGACCACCCCCACCCCCATCTCGTCACTCTGATCACTCTGACTCCCCACAAGCAGACCCCCATCACTCCGACTCCCATTTAGCGCCTTTAGCCTGTTTTCTATATCTGCCCAATCAAGCTCCTTTGTTCCAAGGAATCTCCCTGCAGCTTTAGCAATGATCCTGATCCTTTCAGTTCTGCTTTGAGTCTGAGCAGCACAGTTTACAACATCCACCATAAAGAGTACAAAATCCTCTCTATCCACAACCAGGGTATTCTCATTAATTCTGGAACCTGCACACTTGGGACCTCCACTCTTGAAACCTTCACACTTCTTGGGAGCCACGCTGGCCTCTCTCATTTCGCCCTGGCTGGGAGCAGCGCTGGCTCCTCTCTCTGTATTTACTCTAAACTCGTTACTTGAAACTTTCTTGACTGCATCTGCATAGGATATACCTTGAGAGACCTTTATTTTCTGCACCTCAGCAGCTCTTTTGCTAAACCTGCATCCCCCGTAGGCAGAGCTATGTTCTTCCCCACAGTTACAGCACTTCAGTTTTGCACCCACGTCACACTTCCCATACTCATGATCTCCTGCACATTTACCACACCTTTGCCTCCCTCTACAGACCGCTGCAATATGCCCAAAGCGCTGGCACTTAAAGCAACGCAGGGGTGGCGGAACATATGGCCTGACGCTATAGCACATGTACCCAATGAACACCTTACTAGGCAGGCACCTCCCTTCAAGTGTTACCATTACCGACAAGCTGTCACATCTTACCCCAAACCGGGTCACCTTCAAACGCCTAGCGTCCACCACCGTAACTCCCGTCAAATTCTCCTTAACTTCATCCACAGACGTCGCCGTAGGGACACCTACGATAACTCCTCTGACCGTGTTTCTTTCAGCATTAGACACAAGAATGTCCTTTCCATCCAGACGTTTAGTTCCAATCGCCTTCCGTTGCTGAGCCGCGTCCTTGCACACGACCAGCAGCGAGCCATCTCTAAGGACACTCGCCCTCTTGATCACTCCCACAGCTACAGTTAGGCTCTTTGACAATGCCACTGAATTCCACTCCTTAAAGGATGCACTATCCTGTGCAAGCTTTATGATCACCTTACAGTCTCTGCTCTCACCCCGGATATCAATAGCTTCAGCCTCATCCTGCTGCTCATTCCCAGAACCCTCGGACGAGCTAAGGGACTTTTTACGTTTCCGGGCACGTGCAGCCAGAAAAGGCTGCTCCTCCACGCCGTCCAGAACGTCTTCCATCCCCGATCCACTCTCCTCCGCCATCTCCCGTCTCTCCAGACCGGGTGTTGAGCAAGGTTGTTGTTGTTGTTGTTGTTGTTGTTTTATGGCGGTTGGTAGAATAGTTGTTGTGTCAGAGACCAACCGGCTTTATTCCAGGGGGACTCTTCTTCACCTTCCTCGCCCTCTTTGACGTTCGGTGCTTTGGAAGTACAAAGCCCATGAGATCATGGGACGTCTTTGTTGTTTTACAAAGCCCATGAGATCATGGGACGTCTTTGTCGTTTTATCCTTTAGAAGTCCTTCTTCCATCACTTTGGCGTTTCTAGGCCCATGAAGTCCGAGAGTCTGAGGACTAGGAATAAAGTCTGGCGGTAATGCAACAATGACGGACTACGACAGAGTCTGCATCTCATGACTTCTTGGGCTTTGTCAAAGCACTGGAAGACAAAACTGTGAGGAGACCTTGCTCAACACCCGGTCTGGAGAGACGGGAGATGGCGGAGGAGAGTGGATCGGGGATGGAAGACGTTCTGGACGGCGTGGAGGAGCAGCCTTTTCTGCCTGCACGTGCCCGGAAACGTAAAAAGTCCCTTAGCTCGTCCGAGGGTTCTGGGAATGAGCAGCAGGATGAGGCTGAAGCTATTGATGTCCGGGGTGAGAGCAGAGACTGTAAGGTGATCATAAAGCTTGCACAGGATAGTGCATCCTTTAAGGAGTGGAATTCAGTGGCATTGTCAAAGAGCCTAACTGTAGCTGTGGGAGTGATCAAGAGTGCGAGTGTCCTTAGAGATGGCTCGCTGCTGGTCGTGTGCAAGGACGCGGCTCAGCAACGGAAGGCGATTGGAACTGAACGTCTGGGTGGAAAGGACATTCTTGTGTCTAATGCTGAAAGAAACACGGTCAGAGGAGTTATCATAGGTGTCCCTACGGCGACGTCTGTGGATGAAGTTAAGGAGAATTTGACGGGAGTTACTGTGGTGGACGCTAGGCGTTTGAAGGTGACCCGGTTTGGGGTAAGATGTGACAGCTTGTCGGTAATGGTAACACTTGAAGGGAGGTGCCTGCCTAGTAAGGTGTTCATTGGGTACATGTGCTATAGCGTCAGGCCATATGTTCCGCCGCCCCTGCGTTGCTTTAAGTGCCAGCGCTTTGGGCATATTGCAGCGGTCTGTAGAGGGAGGCAAAGGTGTGGTAAATGTGCAGGAGATCATGAGTATGGGAAGTGTGACGTGGGTGCAAAACTGAAGTGCTGTAACTGTGGGGAAGAACATAGCTCTGCCTACGGGGGATGCAGGTTTAGCAAAAGAGCTGCTGAGGTGCAGAAAATAAAGGTCTCTCAAGGTATATCCTATGCAGATGCAGTCAAGAAAGTTTCAAGTAACGAGTTTAGAGTAAATACAGAGAGAGGAGCCAGCGCTGCTCCCAGCCAGGGCGAAATGAGAGAGGCCAGCGTGGCTCCCAAGAAGTGTGAAGGTTTCAAGAGTGGAGGTCCCAAGTGTGCAGGTTCCAGAATTAATGAGAATACCCTGGTTGTGGATAGAGAGGATTTTGTACTCTTTATGGTGGATGTTGTAAACTGTGCTGCTCAGACTCAAAGCAGAACTGAAAGGATCAGGATCATTGCTAAAGCTGCAGGGAGATTCCTTGGAACAAAGGAGCTTGATTGGGCAGATATAGAAAACAGGCTAAAGGCGCTAAATGGGAGTCGGAGTGATGGGGGTCTGCTTGTGGGGAGTCAGAGTGATCAGAGTGACGAGATGGGGGTGGGGGTGGTCTCCTGTCCTCGCCCAGTCTCGTAGACGCACGGCTACCAAGCAGCGACATCAGTGGACATATTAAAGCCTATAGAATGAAGCCTGAAGAATAAAGCTGTACGGTGGAAGCACCGAACGTCAAAGAAGGAGAGGAAGATGAAGAAGAGTCTCCCTGGAATAAAGCCGGTCACAAAGACATATCATGACCTCATGGGCTTTGTAACACCAAAGCAATGGAAGGAGTACTTTTACGGACTACGACAGAGTCTGAGGACTACGACGACAGAGTCTGAGGACTACGACAAAGTCTGAGGAATAAAGTCTGGCGGTAATGCAACACTTGGATGCCAACCGCCATAAAACAACAACAACAACAACAACAACAACTACGACATGGAAGGAGTACTTTTACGGACTACGACAGAGTCTGAGGACTACGACAAAGTCTGAGGAATAAAGTCTGGCGGTAATGCAACACTTGGATGCCAACCGCCATAAAACAACAACAACAACAACAACAACATGAAGTCCAAGCGCGTTAGAACATCCTCTTGCTCCTCATCCTCGGCTCAGTCTCCAACACCCCCCACCTCTATAAACGTTTACCCAGCCCTGTGCTACATAAGTAAGCAACCACAGCCTGACACAAACCCTGTGACTGGATCGCCAGAACGTTCCGCAGATTGAACTCCCGCCCATTATTCCGAAACCACAAGGCCAACCCGGCCCTTTCCCTATCATAAGCCTCACAGCAAATCAGCACATGCTCGACGTGTTTTATGACGGTTGGCAGTGGTGGGAAAGTTCACTTTCTACATGAACTAGTTCAGTTCATAGTTCACAGCTCCAAAAAATGAACTAGTTCAGTTCTTTTTTTCAATATTATGCTTTAATGTTTCTAAATTATTTCCACAGTCCATATACAACCACAGGGAGCAATTATTTGATTAGTTTAATGCTGAAACTATGTGTCAGATTTCATCTTCATATCCAATTTTGAATCCTTTTTTCGTTCGCCGGCAGTAATACAGTACATTCAGTTCACGTTCACCAAAATTATGAACGCGTTCATGAACACTGGCGGTTGGTATCCAAGTGTTACATTACCGCCACCCGCTGTAGTTGTACGTCAAACTTTAGACTTTATTCTTTAGACTTTATTCTTCAGAAGCACAGAAGTTCAAAGCCTACGAGTTCACACTACAAGGATTGTGGATTACTTTTTCTGATACCAACTGCCATAAAACAACAGCAACACGGGGAAGAAGAACGCAACAACAACAAAAACAACAACAACAACAACATGCCAAAGGCGAAGAAGAAGAAGCATTATTTTTTTTAATTTATTTTAAATTTATTTATTTATTTGACAGGTACAATGCAATCATACATAGTTACAAACAAAGCTTGCAGCCGATGTGATGCACACAAAGATTATAGCCAGAGCTAATTTTCAACTTCTGTCCCTGGTTGGGCTTTTCTAAATCCCCCCACAGATATAAAAGGCATTATAACACATTTCCATTAAAATAAAAGCAGGTCCATTAACGCCCGCTGGGATGTTTGGGACATACGCTCCAGGGTCCCTGGCCAGCCTGGTGAAGATGAAGAAAAAGAAGAGTTGGGTCTGCGCTGTGGGCGGTCTGGAGAGACAGGAGATCGCGGAGGAGAGTGGATCGATGGTCTGGGTGGAAAGGACATTCTTGTGTCTGATGCTGAAAGAAACATGGTCAGAGGAGTTATCGTAGGCGTCCCTACGACAATGTCTGTGGATGAAGTAAAGGAGAATTTGACTGGATCTAAGGTGGTGGACGCTAGGCGGTTGAAGGTGACCCGGTTTTAGGGTAAGATGTGACAGCCTGTCGGTAACGGTAACACTTGAAGGGAAATGTCTTCCTGGTGAGGTGTTCATTGGGTACATGTGCTATAGCGTCAGGCCATATGCTCCACCGCCCCTGCGTTGCTTTAAGTGCCAGCGCTTTGGGCATATTGCAGCGGTCTGCAGAGGGAAGCAAAGATGTGGTAAATGTGCAGGAGATCACGAGTATGGGAAGTGTGACGAAGGAGCAAAACTGAAGTGCTGTAACTGTGGGGAAGAACATAGCTCTGCCTACGGGGATGCAAGTTTAGCAAAAGAGCTGCTGAGGTGCAGAAAATGAAGGTCTCTCAAGGTATATCCTATGCGGATGCAGTCAAGAAAGTTTCAAGTAACGAGTAAATAAAGTAAATACAGAGAGAGGAGCCAGCGCTGCTCCCAGCCAGAGCGAAGTGAGAGAAGCCAGCGTTGCTCCCAAGAAGTGTGAAGGTTCCAAGTGTGGAGGTTCCAGAATTAATGAGAATACATTGGTTGTGGATAGAGAGGATTTTGTGCTCTTTATGGAGGATGTTATAAACTGTGCTGCTCAAACTCAAAGCAGAACTGAAAGGATCAGGATCATTGCTAAAGCTGCAGGGAGATTCCTTGGAACAAAGGAGCTTGATTGGGCTTTATTCCAGGGAGACTCTTCTTCATCTTCCTCTCCTTCTTTGACGTTCGGTGCTTCCACCGTACAGCTTTATTCTTTAGGCTTAATATTTCCACTGATGTCGCTGCTTGGTAGCCGTGCGTCTACGAGACTGGACGAGGACAGGAGACCACCCCCACCCCCATCTCGTCACTCTGATCACTCTGACTCCCCACAAGCAGACCCCCATCACTCCGACTCCCATTTAGCGCCTTTAGCCTGTTTTCTATATCTGCCCAATCAAGCTCCTTTGTTCCAAGGAATCTCCCTGCAGCTTTAGCAATGATCCTGATCCTTTCAGTTCTGCTTTGAGTCTGAGCAGCACAGTTTACAACATCCACCATAAAGAGTACAAAATCCTCTCTATCCACAACCAGGGTATTCTCATTAATTCTGGAACCTGCACACTTGGGACCTCCACTCTTGAAACCTTCACACTTCTTGGGAGCCACGCTGGCCTTTCTCATTTCGCCCTGGCTGGGAGCAGCGCTGGCTCCTCTCTCTGTATTTACTCTAAACTTGTTACTTGAAACTTTCTTGACTGCATCTGCATAGAATATACCTTGAGAGACCTTTATTTTATGCACCTCAGCAGCTCTTTTGCTAAACCTGCATCCCCCATAGGCAGAGCTATGTTCTTCCCCACAGTTACAGCACTTCAGTTTTGCTCCCACGTCACACTTCCCATACTCGTGATCTCCTGCACATTTACCACATCTTTGCCTCCCTCTACAGACCGCTGCAATATGCCCAAAGCGCTGGCACTTAAAGCAACGCAGGGGCGGTGGAACATATGGCCTAACGTCATGGCACATGAACCCAATGAACACCTTACTAGGCAGGCACCTCCCTTCAAGTGTTACCATTACCGACAAGCTGTCACATCTTACCCCAGACCGGGTCACCTTCAACCGCCTAGCGTCCACCACCGTAGCTCCAGTCAAATTCTCCTTAACTTCATCCACAGACGTCGCCGTAGGGACACCTACGATAACTCCTCTGACCGTGTTTCTTTCAGCATCAGACACAAGAATGTCCTTTCCACCCAGACGTTTAGTTCCAATCGCCTTCCGTTGCTGAGCCGCGTCCTTGCACATGACCAGCAGCGAGCCATCTCTAAGGACACTCGCACTCTTGATCACTCCCACAGCTACAGTTAGGCTCTTTGACAATGCCACTGAATTCCATTCCTTAAAGGATGCACTATCCTGTGCAAGCTTTATGATCACCTTACAGTCTCTGCTCTCACCCCGGATATCAATAGCTTCAGCCTCATCCTGCTGCTCATTCCCAGAACCCTCGGACGAGCTAAGGGACTTTTTACGTTTCCGGGCACGTGCAGCCAGAAAAGGCTGCTCCTCCACGCCGTCCAGAACGTCTTCGACCACCGATCCACTCTCCTCCGCCATCTCCCGTCTCTCCAGACTTCTTTGGTGTTTTTTTTCAGACTTCTTGAGTCCAGTAGATGCACGGGTGCCAAGCAACGACATCAGTGGAAATATCAAAGCCTAAAGAATGAAGCCTAAAAAATAAAGCTGTACGGCGGAAGCGCCGAACATCAAAGAAAGAAAGGAAGATGAAGAAGAGTCAGCCCTGGAATAAAGCCGGTCGGACTTTGAACTCTTGGGCTTTGTCAAAGCACTGGAAGACAAAACTGTGAGGAGACCTTGCTCAACACCCGGTCTGGAGAGACGGGAGATGGCGGAGGAGAGTGGATCGGGGATGGAAGACGTTCTGGACGGCGTGGAGGAGCAGCCTTTTCTGCCTGCACGTGCCCGGAAACGTAAAAAGTCCCTTAGCTCGTCCGAGGGTTCTGGGAATGAGCAGCAGGATGAGGCTGAAGCTATTGATGTCCGGGGTGAGAGCAGAGACTGTAAGGTGATCATAAAGCTTGCACAGGATAGTGCATCCTTTAAGGAGTGGAATTCAGTGGCATTGTCAAAGAGCCTAACTGTAGCTGTGGGAGTGATCAAGAGTGCGAGTGTCCTTAGAGATGGCTCGCTGCTGGTCGTGTGCAAGGACGCGGCTCAGCAACGGAAGGCGATTGGAACTGAACGTCTGGGTGGAAAGGACATTCTTGTGTCTAATGCTGAAAGAAACACGGTCAGAGGAGTTATCATAGGTGTCCCTACGGCGACGTCTGTGGATGAAGTTAAGGAGAATTTGACGGGAGTTACTGTGGTGGACGCTAGGCGTTTGAAGGTGACCCGGTTTGGGGTAAGATGTGACAGCTTGTCGGTAATGGTAACACTTGAAGGGAGGTGCCTGCCTAGTAAGGTGTTCATTGGGTACATGTGCTATAGCGTCAGGCCATATGTTCCGCCGCCCCTGCGTTGCTTTAAGTGCCAGCGCTTTGGGCATATTGCAGCGGTCTGTAGAGGGAGGCAAAGGTGTGGTAAATGTGCAGGAGATCATGAGTATGGGAAGTGTGACGTGGGTGCAAAACTGAAGTGCTGTAACTGTGGGGAAGAACATAGCTCTGCCTACGGGGGATGCAGGTTTAGCAAAAGAGCTGCTGAGGTGCAGAAAATAAAGGTCTCTCAAGGTATATCCTATGCAGATGCAGTCAAGAAAGTTTCAAGTAACGAGTTTAGAGTAAATACAGAGAGAGGAGCCAGCGCTGCTCCCAGCCAGGGCGAAATGAGAGAGGCCAGCGTGGCTCCCAAGAAGTGTGAAGGTTTCAAGAGTGGAGGTCCCAAGTGTGCAGGTTCCAGAATTAATGAGAATACCCTGGTTGTGGATAGAGAGGATTTTGTACTCTTTATGGTGGATGTTGTAAACTGCTGCTCAGACTCAAAGCAGAACTGAAAGGATCAGGATCATTGCTAAAGCTGCAGGGAGATTCCTTGGAACAAAGGAGCTTGATTGGGCAGATATAGAAAACAGGCTAAAGGCGCTAAATGGGAGTCGGAGTGATGGGGGTCTGCTTGTGGGGAGTCAGAGTGATCAGAGTGACGAGATGGGGGTGGGGGTGGTCTCCTGTCCTCGCCCAGTCTCGTAGACGCACGGCTACCAAGCGGCGACATCAGTGGACATATTAAAGCCTATAGAATGAAGCCTGAAGAATAAAGCTGTACGGTGGAAGCACCGAACGTCAAAGAAGGAGAGGAAGATGAAGAAGAGTCTCCCTGGAATAAAGCCGGTCACAAAGACATATCATGACCTCATGGGCTTTGTAACACCAAAGCAATGGAAGGAGTACTTTTACGGACTACGACAGAGTCTGAGGACTACGACAAAGTCTGAGGAATAAAGTCTGGCGGTAATGCAACACTTGGATGCCAACCGCCATAAAACAACAACAACAACAAAATAACATCTGGCGGTAATGCAACACATTGGATGCCAACCGCCATAAACAACAACAACAACAACAACAACAACAACAACAACAACAACACATGAGGCATCCAAGTGCCACGTTACTGCTACCCACCACAGTAGTGTAACACACCCTAAGGGAATTTCTCAGGGATGATGGGGGACAGAATGAGGCTGACAGTATGTTTTTTAGCTGGGTAGGAAATGCGAAAGCGCAACTTGCTGGGGTTGGTGATCTAAGTGTGAGCCCTTCGGTGGCTTTGCTATAGCTCCTTGGAAGTTTGTTCCGGCTCCTGTTGATATTAGCTTGCATAGCAAACTTAAAGGAGTCACTGGGAGGGCACCGCAGTTTGTTGTTCAAGAGTTCATCAATAGGCACTCAGATGATACATTTATTTATACCGACGGGTCTAGGGATCCTGAGAGTGGGTGTACCGGCTCTGCTTATTTCGTGCCTGACCTGGAGCTGGCGGTCAAGAAGAGGTTAACAGATCGCCTTTCTGTTTTCACCTCGGAATTCATAGCGATACGGTTGGCATTGGAATGGGCGGAATCTACTTTAAAGTGTTGGTCATTTGTAGTGACCTCTGACAGCCTTTCTGCATTGCAAAGCATTAAATCTGGGAAGTCGGATTGCAGACAGGATGTGTTTTGTGGCATCTTCTGTCCGATACTCTCCCTGTCCAGGAAGGGTGTGAGGGTTTCCTTCATTTGGGTTCCTGCGCATGTGGGGGCGAATCAGCCATTTTGTTACCATCCACCCCCACATGCGCAGGAACCCAAATGAAGGAAACCCTTACATCCTTCCTGAACAGAGAGAGTATCAGACAGAAGATGTTATTTTCCCAGATTTAATGCTTTGCAATGCAGAAAGTCAGAGGCTAACACATTACACTGTAAAGTATATTCAGCCCATTCCAGAGTTCTGAGATGAAGACGAAGAGGTGATCTGTTAACCTTTTGACCGCTACCTCCAGGTCAGGAACAAAACAAGTCATAATCATTCATGTTTACTCAATCAAGAATTTAGCATTTTTATTAGTCATGAGAGTAACCATGTACATATCGATGACAGGATATGAATATTCATTGGGGGGGGGGGAATCGAGTAATGACATAATCATGTTCATACAACTAAATCTTTTTCCGGCTCTGAAATTGTCTTTGAAGTCGTTGTTTGTGAAGGTGGTTCTCTCGGTCATTCATACACCCTAGAAAACAACATACATAGGCCTATGTATTATTATCAAACAGTGACACAAAAAATAACTTTTAGACAATATTACCCAAATGTGTGTTGGCAGTAAAGAATGTACTGCCATAGGTTTCTAGGTTGAGGTCCTCTCTGTACACAGGCCCATCATTCCACATGAGATCATAACCCCCCACTCGCTTTTCTTTGCCATTGAGCCTACCAGACAACAAGATGATCACACAAATGAGCCATCACTTTTAAAAATTGACATTAAAATGTAAAATTTGAGTATTTTTATAGAAATAAGTGTGGGCTGGATTAAAGTGGCTTCCTAAAGTAGAAAGGGATAGAAATAACAGACAGACCTAGTGTAATTGCCATTCCAGGACAGGTCACTCATGAGATTAATTAATCATTATAGCTGAGAGTCAAAAAACAAGAGCAAGACGCATAAATACTTCCTTACTGAGACTTGAGCCACTCATAGGGGAAGTGAAAGATTGTTCAGTCCAGAATTCTGTGTTTGCATTTATAGCTGGTAAGTTACAACTACTATAGTCTTGTTTAGACACTTTGAACTATGATATAAAATGCTCTATGTATCACATATTAAAGATAGGTATAGCGTACACTTTCTTTGCACTTCTAGATTTGCTCAGCTTGCATGTTAGTAGTAATAGTTTTAAGCATAGGTTTCACTAAAACCATTTACCTTCCTTCCATATCAACAACATTTAATGTATCTTCCAGAAGACGACACTTCATCTCATAATCCTCTTTGCTGCTGGCTGTGAGTGATGGAGACGCATTCACTTCGATTAGCCACCTTAAAAGGTTTTAGGAATTTCATTATCAATATGAAACCTCGCAAAAACTAATAACTTTCAGAGCTGTGATACTAACGGCTTTAGGTTCTCATCCAGAAGAATGTCATAGCCATAAAGCTCAAAGCAATGTTTATCATTAATTATGATTTTTTGCACACTTTGTAAGCTGCGGACAAAGATGTTATCTATATCTTTGAAAATGGACTCTATCTTCTCTCTGCCATGTTTGGCTGTTAGAAATCTGCGAAGCTGCTGCACCTGCCACTTGCATCCCTGAATAGAAGCAGAAATGATCATTAAAGCTCAACCTAACAACATAAATAGTGCTTAGACAACTACAAATAATTGTATTATACAGAAGATGATCAAGTTAGGTAGTTTGTAACTCACCTTTTCAGGGTCGTAGTCAGGGGCAGTTTTTTGAACAGCGACATTGGTCAGATGCATATCTAAAATGTATTTGTTAAGGAAAACTGAAAAACATTGTCATTAATTCATTGACTGCCTTTGGGTTAATTAAACAGATGCTTAAGTAAAAACATTATTATTATAAATAATAAGAGCAAGAAGGTCCTGGGATTGATAGAGCTGGGCCTTTCTGTGTGGAGTTTGCATGTTCTCCCTGTATCCGCGTAGGTTTCCTCTGGGTGCTCCGGTTCCCCCTACCCATAAAAACATGTACAATAGTATGCTGGTGTATGAAAGAGAGTGTGTGAGAGTGAAAGCAGGCCAGTTGATCGAAATTAGCCCATGGCTACAATCCGGACGAATTGCATGCATTTCATCTATGTTCATTAACATGCACTGTCTCAACCAAATAAAAACAAACAAACAAACAAACAAACTTTAAATAAGCAATCTTCAACACAGGATACATTTATCATCAATGCTGCTCAGAGAGAATCGAGTATTTGAGAAGCGTGCAAAGCCATCACGGTAGAGCCAAGCCTTCAAGGGGATATACTGAAAAACAAAAGCATTTCAAGAACATGTCTCTGTTTTTTAAGAGATTTATGACAGTTTTAATATAGAAGAGGAAGTGATACGTACTGATGTGACCAGTACATACACCCTCAGGTCAAATTTTCTTCCTGTAGAAGAATAAGATTATTTACTTTAAAGATTAAGTAAGATTAAAAATAATTATACTAATTCTATTTATACATTCACTCACCATTTATGAGATATGGGTTCTCTATATAGCGCTGGGCAACATAGCTCTCAACTTGAGCTGCATCCTTCTGATCCTCTGAGCGAGTGCCATCCTATTTTGACACACACAAAAAACAGAAGAAACATAAGGTTATATACAATAGTTTTGTGACTTTGTGATTTCTACTTTACCTTTTTCCAGTCCATGATGTCTTTTAATTTCCTAAACAGGAAAATACCTTTCCCTTGAGATTTTGCCACCTGAAATAATTAGTATTTATTTATTATTTTTATATTGTGTCAGTCTTTAGCATTGTCTTGTCTTGTTTACTCACTGGTTTCATGATCCAGGTGCTGCCAGGGATTCTTTTATACTCCTCTACAAAAAGATGATATTCACTGGGAAGTGTGTAAGTACAAGGGAAAAAATCACACTTGGACGCCTCCATGCGACCCTCTTCTCTTTCAATGCTTTTCCGATATCGCTTAAGATTTTTCACCATGAGGTTTTTTCGAGTCAGCTGTGAAGCAAAACCAAAAATCATCATTTGTACATGGCTAATTCATATGTTTTTGTCACTGAAGATCGTTCACCTCATAATGATTGCGGAAATGGTTTATTCTTACATGTTCCTCCATGTAAGAATGGTCAAAGTTTTCTCTCAGCCAGCCAACGTCGCACCAGTTAAAGTCCCACTCTCCATCACTGGTCGTTAAAAGCACAAATAAAATTAATCAAATGAATACTTTTTATTTTATAATTTTCTGTCAACACCACTTACTCTCTGGCCTCCTCCCAGCCTGGTCTCTGCCTCAGGACGTCCTGTATGGTGTTGTTCATTAGGCCACATTTATAGTACACAGGTATTCGAGCATCTCTGGACTCATAATGAAAAATTGTGCATATTATTTAGTTATGCAATAATTTAATTTATACAATATTAAAACAACACTCACCGTTCTTTTTTGTCACCATCATAAAAGCCTTTGTTTCCAGAGGTCTGAGCAGATAAAAGGTCAAGATGTCCAAAAAGAAAAACAAAAGGAAGGAGCAACAGAATAGCTGTTTACCAAACCTAACCTAATGTCTAACAAGATCATTCAATTCTATTCAACTTTATTCCGGACTCAAGCTTATAGTGTTTCCATATGTAACGCTGGAGACCAACATCTCCACGGAGGCCTCCCATGAGCACTTGCAGTCTGTGAAGACTGTAGTGACCATGAGCACCTGCAGCCTGTGAAGACTGTAGTGACTGTAGTGACCATGAGCACCTGCAGCCTGTGAAGACTGTAGTGACTGTAGTGACCATGAGCACCTGCAGCCTGTGAAGACTGTAGTGACCATGAGCACCTGCAGCCTGTGAAGACTGTAGTGACCATGAGCACCTGCAGCCTGTGAAGACTGTAGTGACTGTAGTAACCATGAGAACCTGCAGCCTGTGAAGACTGTAAAGACTGTAGTGACCATGAGAACCTGCAGCCTGTGAATACTGTAAAGACTGTAGTGACCATGAGAACCTGCAGCCTGTGAAGACTGTAGTGACCATGAGCACCTGCAGCCTGTGAAGACTGTAGTGACTGTAGTGACCATGAGCACCTGCAGCCTGTAGTGACTGTAGTGACCGTGAGCACCTGCAGCCTGTGAAGACTGTAGTGACTGTAGTGACCATGAGCACCTGCAGCCTGTAGTGACTGTAGTGACCATGAGAACCTGCAGCCTGTAGTGACTGTAGTGACCATGAGAACCTGCAGCCTGTAGTGACTGTAGTGACCATGAGAACCTGCAGCCTGTGAAGACTGTAGTGACTGTAGTGACCATGAGCACCTGCAGCCTGTGAAGACTGTAAAGACTGTAGTGACCATGAGAACCTGCAGCCTGTGAAGACTGTAGTGACTGTAGTGACCATGAGAACCTGCAGCCTGTGAAGACTGTAGTGACTGTAGTGACCATGAGCACCTGCAGCCTGTGAAGACTGTAAAGACTGTAGTGACCATGAGAACCTGCAGCCTGTGAAGACTGTAGTGACTGTAGTAACCATGAGAACCTGCAGCCTGTGAAGACTGTAGTGACTGTAGTGACCATGAGAACCTGCAGCCTGTGAAGACTGTAGTGACCATGAGCACCTGCAACCTGTGAAGACTGTAAAGACTGTAGTAACCATGAGAACCTGCAGCCTGTGAAGACTGTAAAGACTGTAGTAACCATGAGAACCTGCAGCCTGTGAAGACTGTAGTGACTGTAGTAACCATGAGAACCTGCAGCCTATGAAGACTAGTGACTGTAGTAACCATGAGAACCTGCAGCCTATGAAGACTGTAGTGACTGTAGTGACCATGAGCACCTGCAGCCTGTGAAGGCTGTAGTGACTGTAGTAACCATGAGAACCTGCAGCCTATGAAGACTGTAGTGACTGTAGTAACCATGAGAACCTGCAGCCTATGAAGACTGTAGTGACTGTAGTAACCATGAGAACCTGCAGCCTGTGAAGACTGTAGTGACCATGAGGAGCTGGCATATTTGTATTAGTCTAATCATAATTGATGTATAATTTAGACAGGCTTTTGCCCAATGTTTAATGAACCTGTCATGCATTTTAATCTAATAAACAACAGCCATCTGCGCAAAATCCACACACTGACACATTGCAGAAAAATGACTAACTTAATAACTGTGACGTTAGTCAGTTGGAAATAGAAAATAGGCTTAATTACCTTGCCTTTTGACATTCTGGATACAATTAATTGGCACTTTATCCAACAACCTCGAGTTTTGAGAGTTAACACAATAAAGCTAATGCTAACCGTTAGCTCGTTTGGTCAAGGTGCGTTACTGTAGCAGTGTTGTTATGGTAACACTAAACAGAGCGCGTGTGAGATGACAGTCTATGGTCCAATCACAATGACATAAGCCAAGTTTGCATATCAATTTAAAACTTAGAGGAAATAAATTCTTATATTCAGGGGTTTTAGAGGGGACATAAAACAGACAAACTTTAACAGAAAAAAGCCCCCCACAATATTCTTTTAAAATTATTTAATGATAACCATATTTACAAAATATCATTTATATGCATCATTTTATAACTAGCTGTTAACAGATTTCCTTCGTACAGTTACACAATAAAACATCATTCAATGTAATATGTAACAAAACGTGTTAAAAGCTTAAGAAAGTAATACTGCTAATTAAAACAAGGGAGTGTCTGCAGTGCCGCGGCGCGCGGCCGAAACTGCCATGTTATTTTTGTGCCGGCCGCGCGCCGCGGCTCCTGAAACTGGGTTAGGGTTAAGGTTAAGGTTAGGGTAAGGGTTAAGGTTAGGGTTAGCCATGAGGCTATAACGGGGTGTAAGGGAAATACCGCGGTCCCTGAAACTGCGCGGCAATTTGACCGCGCCGCGGCTCTCCAGCCACGGCCTTAAGACAAACACATAAAAAGTAGTCAAAGTTTACGTTTCATGAACATGGTTTGTGAGGAGTATGACGAAAAAACTGCATAAATGTGAGCAATTAGTCTGATTAATTGATAACAATTAATTTTAAGTACAATACTGTATACAATTGACCATCATGTTATTTCTATCACTCATTGCTCGTCACATTGACCCGGAGTCCAAGAAGAGGCTCTGATATTTCTGCAAGATGGACTTTGCACCATCCTCTGGACGCTGAATCAGAGGAAGTCGAGGTGGACCGAGACTCAAGCCAGACACATCTGACATGAGCTGCTTGTTTACTCCCACGTCAAACCCTGCAAAGGTGCAAACGTTTAACCATTCACAGAAATTGAACCCCCATCCAACACAAATGTCACTTACCAATTGTCATGGCAAAACTTAGAAGGTCTTGCAATTTGAACTAAAAACAACATTAAACGCATCAATATTGTATTATTAAAAGTATGAATCAATACAGATAAGAAAAAAAACAAACAGCCTACTTGTATGGCCCGAGCTTGCAATTGGTCACCATTTTCAAAAGCAGTGATCAGTTTGTTGATATAACTTCCTACATAGTTATATGTGCTATGAGAAAATCAGAATCAGAAAAAAGTTTATTGCCATTGTCATTGAACATAAATATTCAATTTTGATTATAGTATTCAGTTTAGAATATAATAGCTTACTTGTACATTTAGTAACACTAACCTGCCCACGGCTCCATTTGCACCCATTGCAAGACCAGCAAGTAAATGCTAAAATGCAAGTTGGATGTTTTAATTAATGTCAATATAGTGGTAGTAGTAGTTTGTAGAGATTGCAGTTGAAATAGAAAAACAATTTAAAGTTAACATTATAAATCAAAGCTGCTGACCTCGTCTACACCATAGACCACAGACCAATGTGGTTGACTTTTGCTGACACACTGACCAAAATCCAAGAGGTCATTCCCACTGAACTTTATTCCGCTAAAGGAAGGAATAAGATCTTCAATCCCATTCAACACATCTCGCACTGGCACTGCGAGTACATGAGCAACAGTAAATTTATATATAAATAAAAATATATATAATCTCTCTCGATGAGAGCGAGAGAGAGTGTATATGCAGCGTTGGTAAAACGCAGACAGTTACCATTCACTCCAGTCACTGATGGAATATGATAGTAATAGAAGGGTATAGTTGGCGCTGCCGAAGCCACTTCTCGCAGAAATGCTATCAATGCAGCTGAAATGAAGAGTAAATGTTTTGTTTAGTCCATAGTATAGAGACGGTAATATAATAATACACATAAAAGGGCAAACCTGCAGTGCTGGGTTTGAAGAAGGATGGGGAAATGACTGCTATCCCATCTGCCCCAATTTGAGCCGCATGTCCCGCCTGGAGGAAATGTTTACAAACCGACATTTAAAGCTAACATTATTAGCTCTATTTGCACGAGATTAGAAACAGAGACAGTGTTGGTAATTATTACAATTCACCCGAGAAACTCAATTAAAATTAATCATGATGCAAAAACAGTTCAGTGAGACAAAAAAGTAAATTCCTGTTTAGTTTGAAGTAAATATTTCAACAACTTACTAATTCCTGAGAATCTTTAAGACTCATGCAACCGACATGCACTACCACCTGATCCATTCTGTAGAAATATGTGCACAAATAAATAAACATGAAATAATGGAGTTTATATTATAACCCTAACCTGTACAGTGATGAAAATATACATTTGAACATGCCGTGATTTTACAAGTTCCCCCACTTAGAAATTATGAAAGGGTCTGAGAGAATGAATAGGGCTGTGTAGTGCAACAACCTTGTTCCCTAAAAGATGTGTGTGGAGGATTAGCCAAAATCCTGCTGCAAAGTGTGCAAACCTGTTCAGGAAGTACATGAAACAAGGGCTGCAGCTATCAATGATCAAATAACCGTGCTCTTTCACACAACAGAACTCTTCCCAGTCACACTCGTGTCGCGCTTTAGTTGCTGCAGGTCCGCGCGGAATAAGCTCCATGTGAAACAAAAGCGCCACCAAGTCATTCCATGCGCCGCAGATTCACATGCTTTTAATTAAATATGTAAATTAAACGAATCATCGAGGCAATAAAATAATAATTGAAACTTTTTTGTAATCAAATTACTCAATTTACTCGAGTAATAGTTTCAGCCCTACAAGAAAAGTTTGACCTCTGTAATTGTAAACAAAGGCTTCTGTACCAGATATTAACATTTATTTTTCAAATACTTATTTGCAGCAATAACATACAAATAAATTATTAAAAATTCATGCAATGTGATTTCTGGATTTTTTTTGTAGATTCTGTCTCTCACCTACGATGAACATTTCAGACCCGTCCATAATTTCTAAGTGAGAGAATTTGTAAAATTGCAGGGTATTCAAATACTTATTTTCCTCACTGTAGATATAATTTATTACATACTTCCCCTTGGCTTTATGGCACCAGTCCTCAGCTAATGCCTTCCTTTCTGCAACACTTAAAGACATGCTCTCGCCAGTTGTGCCATTCACTGCAAACAATATCAATACAATATATAGAGAAATCCAAATACATAGTTTGAAAGTGATGCAAAATCACACACACACACATTTTTTTTTGATCCAATTAATACTTCACATGTACAGGAAGCTGAACCCCATAATTACTGTCTATATACAACTCTCACTTAAGACAGTAAATACCACATAATACTCACCAAATATACTTTTTACATTTTGCTTCTCAATCAAGTAGTCAATGTAAGGTCCAATCACAGACAAGTTTATTTCACTGTTGAGAAAAGGATACATTATGTTCCCTATTCAATAAAAGGTATTTAAAATCACTTTATGTCTAGCCACAGCAATAACGCAATAAGCCTATGTGATGGTTTTGAACAAAAGCAGTCGTCTATATAATTGTGGATAATTGTATTTTATAGTTGGTACCCTTCAGGAGTTAATGGAGTAAATGTAGCTGCAACAACTCCACTCAGTTTTGTTTCCACAACAGGAGGCATTTCTCATCCAGCTGGTGTGGTAAGAAAGACAACAGAAATGGGATATGCATTAATGTGCATAAAAAATACACCAAATACCTTTGCTCTTGGTTTGGGAGAAGGATGAACAACAAGCAGCTAGCTGGTGTCCCCAAACGACTCCGAAGTTATAAGTTGCTGATGCTGTTGGTCACGGTTTATAACTGTGGCTCGTGGGTGTACTTCCTGTTTGAAACGCGAGCGGTGTCCAAGTCTTTTTGGGAAATGTAGTCCAAAGGTTAAAAATGAAGCAACGCTGTCAAAGAGTGAGACGATACAAGAAAATTCAATGGAGAAAATCTTTAATTCAAACGGGGCAAGCGTTTGTTTAAAAATATGTAATGACATGTTTATGAAAAAAAAAAACATAAAACATTAAGCATAAATTCAAATTGTTAGTCACCAAACCTAGTCTTTTTGTTTTTTTTCAATAACTAACTCTTAACCCCTGGACAAGAATAAAAAAATATAGTTTTTGGGTCCTGCTGACAAAAGTCACATGGCTCAACTTCAGAGCCAAATCTTCCCCTCAATGTCTCAGCTGAAGAAAAGTCTGAAGTATAGGCGGTCTAAATAAAGTCTAAAGAATACAGCATGGGAGTGATGTAACACTTGGATTCGATGTAAGAAAAAAAAATCGATGTCAAAAAAATTCGATGTCAAAAAAAAACAATTCGTAATAAAAACACAAAAGAACCTTCATAGGACACCAGCCGCCATAAAACACCAAAGAAGAAGAAGTTGTTGTTGAGAATTTTAAATTGCATTTCTTTTACGTTTGGCACCCTATCCCTACACATTTCCAGCATTTTTCATATATATCGGAGTTGTTTATGACAGCCATAGATCGATTAAATATTCCTGTATCTATTATATCGGATGGCCGCGTGTCACGAGCCTGGTCACGAGGGTCGCGAACGTCACGCGTGTCTTCAGGAAGCGGATGTTGTGGACGTATTTATCATAACAGCATCCGGTTTCTCTGTACAGGCTAGCCAAAGGTGCTCGAGGTGCCGCTGTAATCGACTAAACTGCCCTCCTCACAGACTGAGACATTGAGTGCGTTCTAAAATGGACGGGGTTGTGGCAGGTTCGCTTGATATAGTTCTTTCTGGGGCTCCGGGAGCTCTCAGAGTGTGCACATCTGTCAACTTTCTGCTGCTTAGCTGCCTGAGCCGACAGAAACTCCGCTCAAGAGGAAATTATTAACTTGGCCTCTATGGACCGTTACAGGTCACTGCTGGCGTTTTAACGGAGAATTTGACAAGAGTGTAACATGTAATTGACTGGATTCATTTTCTGATCGTGAGATCGAAGGAAATCCGGTCTATCGAGTAAATTGTGACCCAACACGGATATTACAATCCAGCCGGTTACTTACTTTGTCAAAACGTCAACGTGTCACGACCTACTTTCTTGTAGATCCGGGTGACAGGTTGGAAATGTAAACAGGTGTGACTGCTGCTTATAAGAGGATACGCGTAACGGCACAGCTTTCTCGTCTTCTTTTTCCTTTATAGAAGCTGATGGATTGGCTGTTGCACAGTGACGAGGGATAGATTAAAAAAATAATAATAACATGTTTTCTCCCGTGACTAAGTTAGGGTCTGGTTAGATCAGTGGAGTAATGTCAGGGTTTCTAGGACCAAGACAAATCGGCTAAAAGTCTTTTGTGTCAAGCTGAAGTAAACCTTGCCCTTTATAATGTTATTCAAACTGTTAATACCAACGCTTGTTGGTGCATTATGCATCTATGGAGAGGCAATGACACGAGAGGAAAAACGCAAGTTGAAGTAAGTACCAAAATATCTCACATCCATTAATATATACTTGTATTCAAATTCTGTTAATTTTCTATTTCTAAGGAACCAAGTTGTGGAGATGTTTGACCATGCATATCAGAATTACATGGTAAGCACTCATTAAAAATACAATGCAGGGTGCTGTCTCTGGAAAAGACCAGAGAAGAATATTTTGTCATTTGTAGTTGAACGGGAGCTTATTTTTGTCTTGCTCAGGACCATGCATATCCAGCAGATGAACTGATGCCATTAACATGCAGAGGCAGAGTGCGAGGCCTGGAGCCCAGCCGTGGGGACGTGGACGATGCTTTGGGAAAGTGCGTGAATTAACTTAATTCTGATTGAACTTAAGCCATAAATAAGTCCACAGCATGCTGTAAAATTAATTGAATTACAAACCTTTTTATTTAGTAAAATGTACGTTATCAATAAAAATACCTAATACTTTTTCTTTACCAGGTTCTCTCTGACACTCATTGATACTTTGGACACTCTAGTGGTGAGTTACAATATTCTTTTTTATTTGTTTATTCATCTTAAAAAGCACTGTTCTCAAGAATGCATCTTCTTTAGTTGACTAATTGATTTTGTATTTTTTAGCTTTTAAACAAAACCACAGAGTTTGAAGCTGCTGTTAGAAAAGTCTTGTCGGATGTGAAGCTGGACAATGACATTGTGGTTTCAGTATTTGAAACCAACATTCGTGTTCTTGGGTAAGACTCATTCAGCTACAGAACATAAGTAAGATATAAACTGTACAATTTTGTTTATGATACTATTTTGTGTGTGTTTTGTGAAGCGGTCTCTTGGGAGGTCACGCCATGGCTGTCATGCTGAAAGAGGGAGGACATCTCATGCAGTGGTATCAAGATGAGCTTTTGCACATGGCCAAAGACGTGGGCCTTAGACTCCTGCCAGCTTTTAACACCAGCAGTGGCCTGCCTTATCCTAGAGTGAGACACACTACAGATACTTAGACCATTGTCAATAATGTGGAAAGAATTCAAAGCAACATTAATGTGTTGCTTTTACAGGTGAACCTGAAGTATGGTGTGAGAGGCCCTGAGACAAGAACGGGCACAGAAACAGACACTTGTACTGCATGTGCTGGAACCATGATTTTGGAATTTGCTGCGTTAAGTCGTTACACTGGAGATCCAGTGTTTGAGGTAACAAATTAAATGATAATTATTTTAAATTACAATGGTTGCGTAATTCTTTAAAACATTGTTTTTTAAATTGCTTTGTATACTGTTTTGTTTGCAAAGGGTCATGCTTCAATATTGTGTTTGAAAGCTGTTGTGTTTAACTTTTTCTATCTATCTATCTATAAAAAAGAGTTTTTACCTGTATTACTATTCCTTTTTTTTTTATTGTAAATCGATAGACTGCATTTTTTTGGTCATCAATGTGCTTGTCCTACATAGGCTCATGCACGGAAAGCCTTGGACTTTCTTTGGGAAAAGAGGCAGAGAAACAGCAATCTTGTTGGAACTACAATTAACATCCACTCTGGAGAGTGGGTCCGTAGAGGTGGGTCCAGAAGAAAAAATATTTAAAGTAGGATGGTTAAGTTGAGTTTAGTCAGTCCCATTTAGTTTCTATTGGCTTGAACTTGTGAAGGATATTTATTTTGTATGTTTTCACAGACAGTGGAGTAGGAGCTGGAATTGACTCCTACTATGAATACCTGCTGAAGGCTTATATTCTTCTGGGAGATGACCAGTTCCTCCAACGCTTCAACATTGTGAGAGCACACACAAACACAAAGTGTAACCTGAGCCACATTACACAATCATTCTGTCATATTATTGCTGGTCATTTTTTTGTCTGGGTCATATTGACAATTTCTTCTCAATTCATGATTCATTTAGCACTATGCATCCATAATGAAGTACATTAGTCAGCCTCCACTGCTGCTTGATGTCCACATCCACAAACCTCTACTTCCTGCCCGGACATGGATGGACTCTTTGCTTGCCTTCTTCCCTGGTCTTCAGGTTTGTTTCATCTCCATCTCTGCTTAAAATATGTTATGGATAATCATCTATATATTTCCCTTTATGTCGTTTTCTTTGTGGATTAATAAAGTTTGTCTAAATCTGTGCCTATGCTTCAGGTGCTAAAGGGAGATATTCGGCCAGCTATTGAGACACATGAAATGTTGTATCAAGTTACCAAAAAACACAACTTTTTGCCAGAGGTAAAATAACAAAAGTGCTCATAACAAAGCCAATCTTAAAATGGATGTAATATCTACTGTGACTTGTTTTAATGTCTGTCCTCTAGGCTTTCACAACTGATTTTAGGGTACACTGGGCTCAGCATCCCTTGAGGCCAGAGTTTGCAGAGAGCACTTACTTCCTGTACAAGGTAATTTGTTGCCTGAACATTGTTTCTTCTTGATAAATCTAAAACCAACATTAGATGTTGACAACATGTCTCATTTTGTTTTACAAAACTGGAACAAGCTCTGGCTAAACAAATCCAATTTAAATTACATACAAAAATAGTGAATATATGACTTTTTCCTGTTGCTTTTTTCAATCCACGCACTGATTCACATTCTTACAGGCTACTGGAGACTCGTATTACCTGGAGGCAGGTCGCACCATTCTGGAAAACCTCAATAAATATGCGCGTGTCCCCTGTGGCTTTGCTGCGATGAAGGACGTACGCACCGGGAGTCATGAGGACAGGTCGGAACAAATATTAATCATTTTATGTAATAACAGCTTAATGAGATGCACGGAACTCGATACATTACATTTTTTTTAATAAACATTTGATACAACTTTTCCTCAGAATGGACTCTTTCTTCCTGGCTGAAATGTTTAAATACCTGTTCCTGCTTTTTGCTGATGTGGAAGATGTACCATTTGATGTGGAGGACTACATTTTTACTACAGAGGCTCACTTTCTCCCTTTGTCCCTCTCCACTTCTCCCCACTCTTCGTCCATCACTTTAAATTTAACGGTGAGAAAGGATCTATTTTAAACGTACAGAGTAATGTAAAAATATTAATTATGTTATTATTCATTTTAGTCGGAGGAAGAATTTGATGACTCAAACTTTGAC
Source organism: Eucyclogobius newberryi (assembly GCF_026437365.1). NCBI lineage: Eukaryota > Metazoa > Chordata > Actinopteri > Gobiiformes > Gobiidae > Eucyclogobius > Eucyclogobius newberryi. The sequence goes on along the minus strand of NW_027316532.1, from coordinate 33,502,778 downwards.
TGGACATGTCCCAACACCCGTCTGCTGTTTCCTGATCCAGCGTTTCCTCAACATATCAGAGAACCCATCCGCAGTGTAGTGGACAAGAGCTGCCCTCGACCTGCTTCTTACAGGTTTGTGAAAATACAAGCGTCAATAATCGTATACTACTCTTGTTATATACAATATTTTACTCTGTGTAGAGAGCCTGGTATGGGCCGTCCTCCTCTGAGAGCTCAGGATTTTATGGCAAACAACCCTGAACATCTGGAGCTACTCAGAAGAATGGGTGTTAGTCTTATCCACCTGAAGGATGGACGAGTGCAGCTGGTTCAGCATGCTACACAGGTGACCAATGATGCACAAATGGTGAAGACCTTCACTGAACACACGCAAGAAATGTGCATGTTTTTACTTCTTTGTCTATGTCCAGGCCGTGAGTGCAGTAGCAGCAGAGGACGGCGTTCGGTTTATGCAGGAGATGATGGAGTTGTCCAGTCAGCAACAAAAGGAACAGCTTCCCCCCAGAGCCATTCAGATTGTCTCGCATCCGTACTTTGGCAGAGTGGTGCTGACAGCAGGCCCTGCACAGTTTGGCATAGACTTGTCCAAGAGTATCACTGGGGTAAGTTTAATGGGCTGTGTGTAGTTTGTTACGCAATAAAAACCCTTGTTTTACCTTTTTATACTGATGAGTACATTGACACTTTGACTAAACGCCGTGGCTGTCCCTGTAATCAAGGATATATAATTTTTTTTTTTTTTTTAACCTACAGTTAATCACTTGATTTGCTTGTATGCAGGTGAGAGGGTTTGTGACTGTAGCTGAACCGTACAGTGGCTGTAGTGAGATTACCAATGCTGAGTATATCCAGGGCCACATTGCACTGCTACAGAGGGGCCAGTGCATGTTTGCAGAGAAAGCCCGGCATATTCAGAAGGCTGGTGCCATCGGAGGTATTGTCATTGGTGAGTCTTTTACTATTAAGCATAAAACTTTACACTTCATTATTTGATTCAAACTCTATACTGGGTTATAATGTATTGTGATATGCAATATTGTCTCCATACACAGATGACAATGAGGGCAGCAGCAGTGACACCGCTCCACTATTCCAAATGGCTGGAGATGGACGCAGCACAGACGACGTCACTTTACCCCTTCTGTTCCTCTTCCACAAAGAGGGTAACATCTTGTTGGAGTCCCTGAAAGAGTATCGAGAGGTGGAGGTGCTTCTGAGCGACAAAGCTCGAGACAGAGGTATGACCTTGTATGACCTTGTCCACTAGCTCTGGATTCATGAAACCTACATTAAGAGTAGAAATGTCTCAGTAGCTACTGCAACTTTACTATTTGTCTTTCTGCTTTTGTCGTCCTTGTCACTGTAACTGTGGCTTGTTTTTCCCTTTCTGTTTTTCTCTTTTTAAACAATCCTGTAAACTCTGGATCTACAGCATCTATATTTAAAGGTAAATCTCTTCCTGCCTGCTTGATTGAAGACAGTAAGTTATTTTAATGTAGAATGTTATATTCTGTCAGCTTGATACAGCAATTTATTTATTTATGGGTTTACAGGGAACGGACAATGCACTTTTCTCACTTTTGGATTTTTGTCTCAATACTTCTATCCTGAAAAAAAGCCCTTCATTTTTAATAATTGGAAAAAAAGAAAGTCTCATAGGGGAATAATATGTTTATGATGTATGCTACTTATAAGTTATTAGACATACACCATCACCAAAGGATTCATTTTTTGTGCATTTGACTTAGCATTCAATTTTCTTGATAATTTCTTTGACTGTAAGTCTGTGCTCGTCCTGCCTTGTTCCCAGCAGCAGCAGAACCTCCTCACCTCTGCTGTTGATCAAAGAACATACTCCTCTCCTCCTATTTTACTAAACCAATGATAACAAGTAAAGGTGTTTAAACAGGTTGTTTTCTACAGAAAACTTAATATAAAGTCTTAATTAATGTCAAAGATTGCATTTTTGATTGCATTGCATTGTGTTGTGTGTGAATTGCAAATTGAATGAATTGCCTTTAATTACTGACACTTTAAGCCAAACTCTGGATCACTTTAAGCAAAATAACACATGGCAGGCTCTGCAGCCGGCATCATGAGTTTGAATCCCACTTTGATAATTGGCTGCTTGTCCTCCCTTCTCCCTCTCAAATAATGTAAAGCAGCAGTAAGTCTGCTGTTTACTTCCTCTGTGTGCGACAGCACGGTAGGGTTTATTTTTATTTTCTACTTGGTTAATGATGATAAAGAATTGACTTTAAATATTGCTGCTACGACGAGTACCGTGGATACAGACCAGACGTTTACCAACCTAAAGAACACATTAAATCACTAAACTTTCTCAATGAATCTTCCATTCAATTGAAATTCACATTTTTGGGGGAAATTATGGCTTCATTTTAATATACCGTAATTTGTGAAACAATTGTATGATTCTGCAAGTTTTCATTATGCATTTCTGCAAAACTTTTCTTTGAGAAACATGACTCATCTGTATTCTGCTGTTGGTCAACAGCCAATCCATAAAAATTGTGCCATTTCTGGATGAAAACTGCTAATACAGATCTGCTCTGGACAGAGGAGGAGTATTTATGTTTGCTCTGAAGGTCTGTGTATACAGTCCGTGTATACAGTCTGTGTATACAGTCTTAACTCCTGTTTTCTATTCAGATGTCGACACACAAACACAAGACGGCTGTGCAACTAAAGCAACAACTACAGCCTCCTCTGAGCCTCAGGGCCTATCAGACTTAACCTCGACAGAGCAAGCTAAACCTGCTCCACAAGCTGTGACTTCACCCAACGAAGTTGGTGGGGCAGATGAAGGAACCAGTCCTGCCCCGGATGTTGACCTTCCTGAAGACTTGACCCACATAGAGTCACATTCAGATCAGGCAAAAGAGAAGACAGACTCTGAGCCAAAGGAGGAGGCCAAGGAGCGGACAGAAAACAGGCGGTCAGTGGAGTCGCTGCTTGCTGACTGGCAGGAGGACTTGGAGGCATTCCAGCAGATGGAGAGGGATGAACTCTGATATAATGTGACATGTTGAGCCCTGAGACTGTGGTGAGAGCGAACATCCATGTGACCAGCCTTAATTAACCAGTTCCTGAAAAACAAGTGTACATTTAACATATGCATCTATGTTAAAAGCTGCATTATGCATTTTACACTGTAGGTGGCATTATGTGCCAAGGCAGCCCAATGGTGTTGGACCACAAGGGAGTTTGTTGCTTGGTTGTAGGGAATCACAGACCTCTTACCTCATGAACCATAGTTTTTTCCTCTTCATTCAGAACATATATTGGACCCAAACTGTACTGTATGTGACGGTGCAATCGTCATTTTAATTACTTGTTTTATGAATGCTTATTCCAACCTTTTGTTTTACTAATAAGGTCTCCCAATTTGGTTTTATTCAAATATGATAAATGTGAATGTGTCACATCAACAAATGACTAATGGATAAATACAAAATTATGACGATAAAAACATGTTGCTGTAAAATAGAAAAATGAATACAGTGCTGCTTTGCTCAGGTTCTCTTGGAGCATCCTGCAACCAAATCAAACCACAGACTTTCCGCACTGCACTTCCATGGGCTGCACATACCGAGGCTACCATGAGAGGGCGCTGTGACATCTGTTTTTGTCTGTCATGCTGATTATTTTCAATGGGAGGAGGGAATTGCTGTAAGTAATAAAAGATAAAAGAAAAACTGTTCAGTTGCTTAAAATACTTCCGAGGCTTTGCCTGGAAAAATAGTAATAACAAGTATTGACAATTTCTTAAATCATTATTTCTTGTAGTTTTATATATTTTCTATAGAACATAAATTCAAATAATTTAAACACATATGGTTTTTATGACATTCCGTTAGTAAATTAACAAAATGGACAGAAGCTACTTTCGAATCTACTTTTTTTTTTTTTTGCCTTTGAAAACAAATGAGCCGTGTCAGTCCTACAAAGGATGGACTGTTCCCTTCTCGGGGTGAAATGCTCCAGGTTGAGTCGGCTCATAGGTGCGTCTGCAGCCCTCAGTAAGATGGCTGCAGTGCTGCGCGCTTTGGTGCCATCCTGGTGAAATGACGCAAGCGCCAGTTTACGCGCAGAGCGCTTTGCTCCAGCTCCAGGCTCCATAGCGCAGACACATCCCGCCCGACAGAGCCCGGAAGAGCGGCGGCCGTATCCTCCCGTGGACCGAGCGGAACCGGGTCGACACAGTAAGTCCAGACGTGTAGACTTGTTCATTGTGTCCCGGACGTGTCATTTACGCGGTAAAGAAACGCACAGCGTGTCTCGTGGTTTCTCTTTACTTCTTTTGTTGTTTCCTGAGTCCGCCGTGATTAACCGGGCGCTTTCCTTCCCGCACACGCCGGGGTTTTGCATCTATCGATATTTTATGCGGGTTTTATTGACACGCGTGGTTCTAGCAGCCTCAGCGGTGTCTCGGAGTTGGATCAGTGTTGTGGTGATCAACTTGAGGGCTTTAGTTTTCATTGCCTGATGTGTTCGCTTATCCTGGACTGGCTTTTTCAAATGTTCCACACATCCTGGTGGCGGTGCCCGTCAGTCCCGCGCCTTCAGTCCGCTGCTGTTCGAGGCCCTTGTGCAAACACTCCAGAGGGTCACTCTCGTGCTTTCCCCTGGCGAAAGACGGTTTATATTTGTGGAAATGAAACTGTGTGTACACGGCCGGTTTCCCCTCAAAACCTCTGCCTCTCCTATGGAAACAAAGCTCCCTGTGTGTCCGCGTAGCGCAGCTGGACACAGCTGTTGATCCAGTCCAGCCCTAGTGACCCCAGCAGCTCCACAAGAGGGACACTGCTGCCCTGCTACAGATGCAGCTCCCTAGACCGGTGGTTCCGACCCCCAATATGACAACCATTGGCATTTACGACCCCCCAACACCAAAAACAGGCTAAACTGTGACAAATGTCTAATGTTTGATTTTATTTTCAGGATATAAGACTAGATGAATGACCTATGTCTGCAAACAAATGGTAACCTACATTTACCATTGTAATTGAAAGGTGTTGAGCCTCGTTTATAAGATTATTGCTTCATTTTTCATCCCCCCCATTTCATCTGGGGACCCCCTGAAATCATTTCACGTCACTCAGGGGGAGAACACTGCCCTAGACAAGCACACCACACGCGCTTTTACACAACTTGGAATGACCAAGCTCTAATTGTTGCTCGTGTGACTGCTGCTACCTCTGGAGGAATCCCACATCTGGATTTCTATTAAAAGTCAATGTAGCTATAATAAATATGACAGAAATGCAGTTTGGCAAAGTTTGGCCTGCAGCTGTTTTGTAACGTTGACATGTTTATTCCTCTAACATTGCTCAAATGAGGCTGAATGAGTGGCTCAGTCTGACTGTGTGGAGATGTGTGCCATATGGCCTTCAGCAGCTGTGATCTCCACCTCTCCATTGCACCCATTTGGTCCTGGTGTGAAAGTAGGTTGGTCCGGTCATAGAGTTGCAGCATCACACCCCCACCAGCTTAGCACAGGCACAATGTAGGTTATACAGCCACGTAGCCATCCCTCTCACTGCTTCATTCTCCATCAGTCAGTCTCCATCTGCGTCCCCCCCCCTCTTTCACCCACTTGTGGTTCCTACGGCACTTACATGGCCCCCGGTTCCCGACGTGCTCGTTTCTCTTCATCTGTGGCACATCGGCCAAAGCCAGGAAGGTCTATTCTTAGCCTCACCCTTTTCCCCCCCGTCTCAGCGATCACGACTCGTCCACCTGTGGCCTCGTCTGCATCTCTTTTAGGAGGTTTTGTAGTTTTATCAGGTGCTCGTGGTTTAACCTGGTTTAGATGTCACTTTCTGTGGCTGAGGGGTTTCCATAGTGACCAGGATATGCCCTTCTCTGCTCGTGTGGGCGTAGGGGGGAGATCCCATGACTTTTTGCTTGGTGTTTTAGTTTGTTCCGAAGAAATGGAATCACAAAAAAAAGCATGCGTTGTTCCATAAGGAGTGGCACATTTTCTTCTGGCCAATAACCTAAATTTACAGCTACTGATGCCTGGATTTAAAAAGATGGAAAGTCCCACAAACTTCTTTTCATTTGTGAACTTAATTACAACTTAAAGTCTTCCCATTTGTAAAAATACTTTCTCTGGGATGTAATGTTTCTCGCTTGTGTCATTTGCAGCCACATTTTTAGCCCAATTGTACTCGTATTTCCATTCGAAGTAGTCCGTTTAAAGATAACTAGTACCTCTGTACCATTGTGTAAAGAGACTGGGGCAAAATATATGGCACCATCTCTAATTCATTCAATGGCAGGTGTTTGTATCGCTCAAAAATACCTTGGAAAAACGCTGTCTTTTGGGTTTGCATGTTAACATTTCAGATCTGACCTGTGGCGTTTCCGTGGAGACGAGCAGAAGGCCATAAAAGTTACACCTTTTAACATTTGTTCAGCTGCATCTCTCCGCATTGCCGTGGTCTGGATCTGGCTCCCGGTCTCCCAGATTGTCTTCGGTCAGCAGAGGTCAGCAGTGCCGTCTCCGCCTCAGTGCTTTCTGTTTGCCCTCAGGTTACGTTTCACTGACGGTGACGGACACATCTGTAGTATGTTTACAGTGCACACTCTTTATCTGCGTTTGGAATTGGAAACGTGGGGCGGATGTACAACACAGCCGCAATCACACCACAAAGAGTCATCATTTTTAACATTTTTAATCATCTTTAATTAGTTTAGAGGTTCCAGATCTATTCGTGCCATTCCCCGCTCTCTGAAATGTTATAAAACGAAAGATCTATGGCCCATACGACAGTGACAAAAGTAAAACGGGGTCTCTGTAGTTATCCGTTTGTCTCTGCAGGTAAATTGTGTCTTATAGATTCTCTGCAGGCTGTTTGCTTCATAATAACATTTCAGATTGTGGTATAAATGGAATCCATTGAAACGTTAATAAAAAGCTCTTCTCGTGTAATATGAGCTGGGTGTAATGGAATAAAAGTGATATTGTCTCCACCTGGGGCTGGGCCATTATTTAGTTTAATCATTTTTACTGTTTTTAGGCTTACGTGGCTATTAAACTGCCTGTGTAACTATTTTACAACAGTCTCTTCGTTTACACTGGCTATATAAGTGTCAGCCCAAGTGAGGAAGTCTAAAGTCATTGTGAATTGAATACTACGCCTAGACATTGTATTTACTCAAATTCAATAACCACATTTATTGTTACGAACTGACCTTTTTGGCCAACAATGGTTAACTTTGTGTGAACTCTCTCGGGGTAATCTATCTGGAAAGAAACCAGTCACAGAGACGTAGTTTTAAGCTTCTCTTGTCACTGTTTTCAGTTCATCAGCATCAGATGGATGGTTTTGTAGAATAAGAATCATGCTTTTGTATTTTTCTACCCAGCATCACTGTGAATAATGGTGTGTTGTTTGAGCTAATGGGTTTAACATGACAATTATTTGACACCGTGACATGACCTGTGGGGATAGCTGTTGTTTAGGATGAGATGTAACATGGTAAATGTAGATGTTTTGCGAGCACTAGAGCTATGTCGGCCGGCTTTTTAAGGGCTGCACTATATGGCTATTATTATTCTATGGCGAGGACTAAAATAAGGCTGCAATCTGTCCACTACATTGTGGTAATATGGATATTCTCTTTGCTGATATAGCAGTAACAAATTCATATTGGTGTAGAATGGTTCACCATATTATTTTATTGATCACAAAGAGTTGAATAATCATGAATTAAACTGAAATCATCATCACCACCACCTTTCTTCATTATTTAAATTGAAGCTAAGCAGTGTTTTGCACCTGAAAGCGGCTCATGTGCATCCAGGGAATGAAAGACTTCTCGAGGACGCGTAGCAGTTTTCTGCTTCAGTCATTCTGGCCAATTACAGCCTAAGAGCCATTTATAGGATGTGTTTATTTCTAATGAATATTAATGCTGGGTTCCTTTCACGTTGTAATTGCAATGAGCAAGTGAACTGAATTTAAATATATGATGACGCAAGGACTATGGTTGTTCAAGAGCAACAAATGCTAATAAAAAACTAAACCAGTACGTCTAAAAGAGGCTTCTAATCTATCTTATTTGACACCCAAAGACCTCAGTAATATCGTTGTATAGTTCAGATATGGTTATTCTTTTGGCAACAGCAATTATTGTAATTTTTTCATACTATGCAAACTTTAGATTGAACTGTACTCACAGCGGTAAAGTTAGGTCTGCTCAGCTTGTGGCCTGCTTTCACCTCGGTCACAGCAGAACAGTGGCGTTACGAGAATTAAGCTGTTATAAAAGCTCGCTCTGACTTTCTCTGAAAATCGGTCTCGCTCTTTTACAGCTCTGTGGTACAAACTCGCCATCAAAAGCCCTCAGAGGAGACGTTTCATCCCCAGTCACCAGTCCATTAGCCGGAACAATCCACTTTCCTACGGCTATGTCTTGCATAAAACTCTGGGTCATGTGTCATTTTGGCTGATGTTCTGCTCTTGGACTGAGACCACGAGCAAACATAGGTATTTTCTGACGCTGTTGACCAGTTCCTCATGGTTCTTATTTTCTAATGGCAGTACTAGTGACAAGAAGTGCCTTGTAGACCGATCTTCAACTGGTTTATATTTGCTGTAAACATATACTTCTGCGGCTCAGTGGCTGTGGCAGTGGCCGTCCCGCAGCGTCGGGAGTTTGATTCTGGCGGGAAAACGGTAATTCAAGTGATGGCGATCTTGATGGCAGGAGATCACTCAAACATAAATTAATTGCTAAATGAAACAACATTTGAGTGTGCAAATGAGCAGGCAGGGGAAATGGTTATAACATGGATATAAAATGTATGTGTCGGAGGCTCGTTGTGTTGTAGTGTTCGCTGCTTGTCTCTTCCATTACATAAGTGACCGGCAATAAAGCACACAGAGGTAAATGACATGTCCTCCACTGTCCAGCTGTGTTTGTGAGCTGGTTTGTTCCCAGGGCTGTCAGGCTGATGGAGTGCCTGACGTGAGACCAGCAGAGTTGTGGTGCAGCATTTGCAGCCTGACTAGAGTAAATATTATGGCGGACGGTCCATGGGAGATATGGACTCACTGCAACAGTCGGATGAGACTAAGCTCTAGAGGAGAGACAATACCACCTCCATTTATATCTGTATCTGTTTGAGTTTGTTTTTCTTGGGTCATTGTGCCATGTATCAAAAATGTCATTTTAGGAATTCATTACCTAATATTTAAACGTGCAATACAATATGGCAATTTGTATATAGAACATTTTGACAGAAAAAAATAGAAATATGAAAATTATGTTAACTGTATTGGTAGGTATAATGGTCTATATTTTTTTAATAATATTGCTTTGTTGCTTATTTGGAGATGGGGAAATTCCTTTACAATTCAATTACTTCCGAATATTTGAAACTATGTTTGATCAAAGCGAGTCCAAAATAATTACTTTTACATCAGATGCTCAAAAAGTGCACTACTTGGCCCTCATTTTCACAAATAAGTTCACAACTAAAACCATTTTAATTCCATGTTAACAATGCATAATTGATCATGCTTTGTTGACGGTGTATAATTGTGTACTGTTAATATTTAATTGAATCTCCTCCACTGTGACCCCCACTAGAGACGAGCTTCAGGTCCGTTTGGCCTTTACTGGGGATTAGTGAAAGGTTAAAGCACCACAATATAAACAATGAACAATATATTTATTGTACGATCCCAAGCAGTTTGGCATACAATTGCTCTTTTACGTGGTTAATGCCCCTACAATGTAGTAGCATTGTTTACATTATTAACTCAATTCCCGGGAGATCTGCTTCAGGCCTATTGTCCTTCAATGAAGCAGTGGCAGAAACAGGCTTTGTCTTGCAGCGCTGTCATTGGTCAGTAGAATGTAGCCTGTGGAGGTGGAGCTGCGATGGGACACTCATTCACAGGTACGTCCTTTAAACAGCTCTGCCCTGGAGCTCCCAGTCTCCCAGGCTGAATCACTGTGAGCCAACTCTTTTAATAGAAATGTTATGATGGAAAAATATCATCTGCACAGCATGGTATCAAATTTACAACAAAAATAGCCTCTGTTTTTGTTAGAAATGTTAACCACAATTTTAGAAGCAACATATTTTACAACATGAATGCAGCCTCAAAAGTGGCAAAAGTAGCTCTCCAGGTTGTTGTTTCAGCAGCAATTTCAAAACTGCAATACTGTTGTGATCTCAAAGATATGAACAAAGTATCTTACAAGGAGTATATCTCTCTGATATAGTTGTATTCTGCATGTATTATTTTTATTGTATCATTTATGATGGAAAAAATCTGGGCCGAATAGTATCACATTAGAAAATAACCTGTTGCACTTTCTGTTCTGCTCTACTCTCAGTCTCCACACAGCCAGTTTTTCAGGCCGGGTGGTGGTTTGCTGTGCCTGTGGCATTGGCCTGTGTTTGACAAACCTGTGCACACTGCTCTGCCTGTCTCTCACTGCTGCAGTGTTTATATGTGTGCAGCTCTAGCTCTCTCTGCAGCGCTCAGTGCTGCCTTTGACAAACCCCTTCTGAGAGAAGGCCCATTCACTCGACCCGCTTCAGTCACACCTCAGAGTGGGCATGGGCACGTGTGGTCAGATCTGACCGCATGGACATGTGAGTCTAACTGTAGTTTAGTTACTGCACTTCATTGTAGGGCTGCTCAGGAGTAGCAACAATGGACCTGCACTACAATATCAGAAACTGTTGCTCTTTCCTTTTCTTCTGTAATCAATAATTCAGTGCACGGTGGCAAAGGCGGTTAGCGCTCTTGCCTCCCAAGAAGGAGATCATGCGTTCGATTCCCGGACCAGACCAACATTACATGATCTCTCTGGGTGGAGTCTGCATGATCTCCCCGTGTTACCGTGGGTTCTCTCCGGGTTCTACGGCTTCCTCCCACCATCCAAAGACATGCATGTGTTAGGTAAAATTGGTAACTCTAAATTGGCCCTAGTGAATGAACGTGAGAGTGAATGGCTGTCTGTAATGTCTATGTGTTAACCCTGCGACGAGTTGGCCACTGTCCAGGGTGTACCCCGCCTAAAGCCCGAAGTCACTGGGATAGGCTCCAGTCACCCGCGACCCCGAAAGGGAACAAGCGGTAGAAAATGGATGGATGGATTCAGTAACTTTTAAAACTATAATAAAGAAAACGGGCAACTAAAAGTTTTTGAGTATTTTAATTGACTAAATACATAATAATCATGTTTGTACAATCGAGCAGACACTTTTCCCATGCTGTGCTACTTTCACAGTGGTTCCATTACGGGGGGAAAAACCCACTGCTAAACATTACTTGTGATTGTCTCATGAAAATGATCAATTGAACGTATTTGAAAGAAAACACAACAAAGCTGAGCTCTTCTCGTCCTGGCGAGTTGCCCCTGAGCATGAGACGGGATCCTGTCCACTGTATGTGCCAGTTGGTATCGTGTGTGTGCGCGCGTGCGCTGAATGAACGAACTTGAACCAGACTAAGCTTGTCCTCTTGACACACTTCTGGAGGAGTGGAGCTCTGAGCGCTACTGTCCAGCTGTTACCGTGGGTTAAGTCTGTGCTCCTCCCCTCTGCGGTCGCACATGTGGCACTTACTCTCGTCTCGTGTTTGCTGTGAGTTACTCGTAACCGGTGTGGAAAGCAAAGGATGGCAGAACTGTGGGACAATCAAACTTTCAAAGTTCCCAACTTTCTTTGATTGAAGCCTCTTCATTTTAGAGCTAGAAATCATTTTTATTTTATTTCAGGCACAACAAATTCTTATTTACAATGTTTGCTTGGGTGCATGACACGTTGAGCTCCTCCTGGCTAAAACCTCAGCGCTCAAAGGCGCTTCATGAGAATAAACTGATACAATTTAAGTAAATTAAATTATGCTTATGTTCGCGCCTTGTTTCAATGGAGTATGTGGAACTTAATTTGCTATGATAACGATTTTGTGGACCCTGACACCTTTGCAATCTTGGGTGCTCCTCCCAGCCTCGCTTTAGAAGCATTTAAGATTAAATATATCACCAACATAGCATATTCCGTGATAAAATTATACTTGCCTGGACTTTGCCTGGACTAATCCAACAACCCAAAATGCAATATTTAACTTCTTTTACTGCAGATGTAGAGAGTTAAGTGGAGGACTTCTAAAAAAGGCTCTTGCATTCACCACAAACAACAATGTCAATATTTATATATATCATTATTTACGTATTATTGTATTGATTCAGTTTTGTCACACAGAAAAAAAACAGATATTCTACAATGTTTTCTTCATATTTTAACTTTGTGAGAAATAAAATAATAGGACAAAGGTTTATTTCTGAGTATATTTTATATGTATTGTTAAAATTGTCTTAGCTTTAACCAAAGTAAAGGCATCAGTGCCTCAGCTGAGCGTTCCCCTTTTACACAAAAGCTCTTGACTGTCTATATTTAGTCTCTCCTACACAGAATCTGATGTTTCAATACTTACAAATCAAAGCCCCAACACGGAGGCTGCCCACACACGGGGCGCTCCTCGTCTCATCTTTTGAGAGGAAGTCCCTTTTATGTACTTTTTGCTTAATATTATTGACCTTTCTGCGTCTAATATCTAATCCATAAAAGTTTAAAAACTTAAAACCAAAGTATTGGTGTCAGAACTGATTAGTGGATCTGTGCTGAATCATCTATCATCTTCATTCTACAAAAGATAGATGCAAAACAGAAGCTTAATTTTTCAGCTCAGTGACAATTCTATCCACAGGGCAGTTCCAAACTTTACAGAGAAGTAATGGACCTTTTTAAACACCAACAAACTTTGTTTGCAAAGATTATTTATATCACGTCACGTTCGGTATACCCTGCAAAACTGTATAGACTTTGGTTTCTTCCTTTGTATCTTGTTAAAGGAATTATGGAGGATTTTTTGGCGCCAAATCTTTGTCTCATTTCCTCGTGGCGTGGACAGCCGAGTAGTTCATTCACATGTCAATCATTGGATGCACCTTCTGCTCACCTGCAGCCTCGTCGACTTGTCCCCAGGAGAGCAGCACATTATCCTGGCTGCGCATGCGTGGTTGATATGCTGGTGTGTGTCTAAGCGCATATATATATATATATATATATATATATATATATATATATATATATATATATATATATATATATATATATATATATATATATATATATATATATATATATATATATATATATATATATATATATATATATATATATATATATATATATATATATATATATATATATATATTACACACACACATTATGACAGAGAAAGACAGTTAGAAGAGACGGAAATCTACGGAGATGCGATGCGATCCGTCACGCTAATAAACAAACGCACACATAGCAACGAGGCTGCTTCCATGAGGGAGTGCGCATGAGTTCTCAAATCGGCGAAAAATCTCACATCATTCCTTTAATTCTTCCCTGTCTTTGTTTTTTGACAGTTTGACCTCATTTTCTGTTTCATTTTCAGCACAGTTTCTAATGCATTTGAAATATATCCTGTCAAATAGTTATCATCCTCCCCACGCAGAGTGCAGTATTGGACGCATAAGTGAGCTTTTGTGTTGATCCAAAAAGAAAAGATTTATTTGGTCTTCTTTAACTCTAAATATGACAACTAATTGATCACCAATCCTAACATGGGGCCAATTCTAGACAAGGGGGTCAGAACAGTGACGTGCCCAGTGGTCTAAACGACAACGTTGGATGCATAAACTCCTTCTTTTTAAACGTGTGCATTGGTACATTGGCGGTGTTGAGCTGCAGATGACCCTCAGTCACCTGTCACACCTGCGCCTTTGTCTGGTGCCGCTCTGGATGGGCCCAAACGCCATAAACAACTTCAAACTCTGAGAGGGGCTGGAGGAGGAGGAGGAGGAAGGGGAGGGCCGGGCTCCTTTGATGCTCCGTCTCATCTTTCTCTTTGGCCTCTTTGCTCGCCCCGCATTTTCACCCTCCTCACCTTCACCTCTCTCGCTCTCTCTCATCGACACCTGCCAATTCTGTACACACTCCAGTCTTCTCGGCTCGGTCTGTATTTTGCATCACAGTAGGAGATTCCCGCTTGGTGATGTTCATTAGTTCTGCGCCTGTGGATGTGGATGTAGGCAAATAACTTTAAAAAAAACAAACAAATGAATCAACAGACTAAACGGTGTTCTTATTAGAGGTGACAGTACATCCCACGACACAATAGTAAGTCAATGAGAACAAGACGAGATCTAGAAATAATTCAGTATGTTTACTATATATTGCACTTTTTATATCATATTTGCATACACATATACTTCTGCATTATTTTCAGTTTAAATAATTATGATTACCGCACTCTGATTTTCTTGTCTAAACTTGCAGATTGATGGTAAATTTAAAAAACACGATCATTCTCCACAAGCAGTAATTGTTAACACTATAGATGCTTGTCTCTCTTCTCAATAATTGTTCAGCTTGATTTTAGACTGTGGTGTGAGGAAATTGGATGACAGGGAGCCAGCATTAGTCTGATTTGCCAATACAAAGAATATTGTTACCAGAAAAGCAAACATGCCTATTGATCTGAAAAGTAAAGGACTGAAATAAAACACCCTCCTTCTGAGGACACGTAGAGGGCATTTGTCCCTTTCACATAATGTGGCTGTTATTAATTACCAAAGCAATTCTTGTATTGATTGAAAATAAAGCCTTTTCTAAACGGGTCATGTTCAGTCCCTGGCACTCCCTCTGCCTCTAATTATAGTGTTCATGTGTGTTAAAAGACACTGGTTGATTGGAGGTTTTATTGCATATTTTTTACATTGCATGTAAAAGGGTCTTTTTCTTTACGATCGCTTTTAGTGGCTTAAGGATGTCAAATCTGCAAAGTTCAATTTAATTCAATTTATTTTTATAACGCCCAAAATCACATCTGCCGTTGTCTCGGAGGGCGACAGTGAAAAAGCAAATTAAACAATGTTCATAGGGACTTGGCTATGTCCCAGCATCCCCTGTCCTTAGACCCTCCTTCTCGGCCAGGAAAAACTACTAAACCGCTTTGGGAAAAAGTAGAAACCTGGAGGAGTTTCACAGTGAAGGAGACAGGCGGACGCAAGCTAGACAGTGGAGCTGGAGCCTGTTAAGTCGATGTATATTTCTGTCTACTACCCTCAATCACCTGGTATTTTACAATGATTCAACATCTTCAAAAATGTAAAAATGAACCAAGAAGTTTAAAATTGACTGTTTAAAAAAAAAAAGGAACAAGACCTACAGGGACTAAACATTACAAAACTACTGCTCTTTTTGCAGAAGTGACTGCGGTGCACAGATAAGCTCATGTGTGTGTGTTTTTGCAGGTGAGAGTGCGATGAGGGCAGGCTGCAGAGCGTGAGGCCATGGGCTGCACCTCGGCCAAACAGGTGTCTGCTGTGCCCAGCGATGAAGAGGGACGCGGCAAGAACTACAGCAATGGAGACCTCTACTCTGGTCAGTCTATGATAACTACAATATTAATGCATTGTTAATAAATGGTACAGGACAGAGCGTCAAGATTAATTGCAATTTACTGTCATACTCACAAGCAATTAAGGCCATATTCATGTGCATATAACTGATGTAAATAAGAGTGTTTGCTTACCATTAGTATTAATATTATTTAGTCTTATGCTAGCTATTTTTACTTGACTTTATTTTATTATTATTTACTTTATTTTATTTGTATCTTTATCTTTTTATTTTATTTTATTTATTCTTTTTCCTCCATTCCCTATTAAGATATGAGAGAAGTTTTGTTAAGAGTTTTTTGTTTTGTTTTGTTTATAAGAGTTTTTTTGAAAGTTATCTGTCCTTTTCCCCTGTATCTACTGCGATGTAACACTGAAATTTCCCCATGTGTGGACAATAAAGGATGATCTTTTCTTATCTTATCTTAATCAAATGGAAATCGCAATTTGCTGCACCTTTTGAAAAACTATAATTTTATCCCAAAATATCCTGTTATTCTCCCTTTAAAAACTACTAACACTGTAGTTTAGTTCTGTACAAACATGTTCTGAAACACATAGTTTGTCAGTTCATGGCCCTAGTCTTTTTGTCAACTCTCCTGGATGCGTTTTAAAATGTGAACTTTGAACAGAAGAATCCCATTATTAAAACATTGATCAAATACTCGGTTTAATATTTCCCCCCCAAATTGTGCAGTTCGAGGACAGGACAAAGCTGTAAAAGATTGTACAACAGAACTGATGTATTGTAACTGTTTTAGCAATAATGCAAAAGAACTTGTTTGAACTTGGTGTTTTGAATATTGCTTTTATGGTCTGGATGAAATCTTGACATGATTAATGACTAAACCTGAAATAAACCCGGCGCCACAGGACTAAACCAGCGGCTCTCAGCTTACACCGGTCAGAGATATTTGTGCTCAGCCTTTTGGACCCGTGTATTTCGACAATAGTCTGACTCACACAAATGTCAATAAAAGCCCTCTCTGCGCAGGTCACACAGTTAATTGCTCAGCGCGGACCCATCATCAGTCTCTATATTTCTTCCTGTTTGTGGCAGCCAGTTTGAGCTTCTCTATTTCAGACAATAACTGTCAACTTGGCCGTTTTATTAGCCCCATGTGTGGACAGAACATGCAGAGAGGAAGTAACACGTAAGCAAATAAGGCAAAAATAATGGTGTCAAAATGATTCAAGCCATTCTTTTCTTTGTCACAGCTAGTGCGGTTGGTCCAATATGGATATTTCTTTAGCCGGATAACCCATGTTTGCTGATACGATTATATTTTAATCTTAAATTGATTCACCTGTCACTGTAGTAAAAATAGAACAATAATTTTATTCTTCATAATTGTACTTATATTTCTTTATTTACTCATTCTGTCTGTTCCAAAAGACAGATCTGATGCAGGACAAACACACAAAGACTGAGGCAGTTCTCAGAAACTGTTGGTGTCAAATATCGGCAGATTTGTCTATATTATAACAAAATTGAAATTAATTGTATTTTTTAAAGATGGTGCCTTGAGGAAAAGTGATAATAACAAAAACAACTGTAAATACAATACAAATTGTGAACACTTAAACAATTCTTGTTTTAAGAAAGTCTTTGTGATGAATGTCTTTCCGACTCGAGAGCACCTGAAAACAGTTTAAGAATAACACTACACAATTTGCGCTAACAGTTTTCATGATCTTTTTTTTTTGTCTTGTGCCATGGTGAATACTCCATCTTGTGTGGTTGCAACCCAGCCTTTTAATGATCTAAATGGAAGTAACGGATTAATTATAGAAATCATAAGCAGATGCATTGTAATAGACGAAGTGCTCGCGCTTCACTGAGGGGGAAAGATGCCAGAGAAAAGCCCAGGAACACAGAGATGATGATGGTTTGAGCAGGATTAACACAGATTAAGAATTAGGCGGCAACAGTGCGGTACCGTGTGTGGCACTGCTGTTATCGGAGCGCGTGGATGAGATGGACAGATGACCAGACCCCAGGAGGCGAGACCCCTGGAGGCCGGGCTTTATTGCAATTTTCAATTTTATTTTGTCCTATTGAAAACAAATACAATTGCTGGAAAATGGTCAACTTGGATCTTTCGATGAAAAAGAGCCACGCATGTCGTTCCTCTGTTGTACTCTTTAGTATCTTCAGCTGTCTCCACTAACTCCATAGCATGAGATTAAGTATAATAATTACCTCTGTATTAGTGGAACAAACCCTCAAAGACTGTGCATGATATTCTGCAAAATATATATATATTAATAATGGCCAGATTTCACTTTACACAGGCCTTATGGGAGACACTTTTGATCGATTTTCAATTGTGATGATACACTCCGGAGACATTTGGAAGGGTTTAACATATGCGCTTCAGAAATAAATAAAATGAACATTTCTTTTGACTTATTAAATGTAGCAGAGACGGATCAGACGTGAGAGTTCCTTGACAGAGGAAGCAGACTGACGTGTGCTGAGGTCACTCGCTCCTCCTCCTCCTCCTCCTT
Organism: Eucyclogobius newberryi; assembly: GCF_026437365.1. Classification (NCBI taxonomy): domain Eukaryota; kingdom Metazoa; phylum Chordata; class Actinopteri; order Gobiiformes; family Gobiidae; genus Eucyclogobius; species Eucyclogobius newberryi. The sequence goes on along the minus strand of NW_027316532.1, from coordinate 33,484,755 downwards.
CGGCTCAAGGCCTCATTCCTTCTTCCTTCCTGTTTCTCTCTATTTTGGTTGGCCCGACCTGACTTCCTGCCCTTACTCCAATAGCGTTCCTATCCTGGCATAGGATTAGGTCAGAACCCTCTGCTTTTTTTGAGCTAAAATCCAGTATGCCTGAGCTTTGGATATTGAAAACAACAGATGGGCCTAGTCAGTTTTCTACTGTGTTTTCTGGAATCATTGAAATGAAACCTGCCTTTTTAAGCAGTCTGAATTTTAATAGGACTGTAATGGTAATATACAACATATTCATTCATTCAATGTTGTATGATGCACTTTAATCTCGAAGCAAGTTCCTAGTTTGTGAATTCTGTTCACTGACAATGGCAATAAACCTTTTTCTGATTCTGATTGCCATGCACCGTGAAGAGTGAAGTCAAAATATTTTCACAATTACAAAGAATATTTGCTCATCAATTTAACACTGCTATAGCAACCACCAAGCTTTTGTTTTGTTTGCATGTTTTTAAAAGAAAATTGTGGTTAAGTGGTTTGATTTGGATTTATTACTTTAAATTACTTCAAATATGGTATGCCGGGCAGGGAGAATATTTGAATATTTATTTACTAAATTATTTCTATTTTACAGATCAGTGTCAACTTAATGAGAGGCTCATAAGAAAAATAATATAATAATAATTACTGCACATTATAGGAGTTCATTTTTACACTTTGGCAATTTCAATCTCGCGGTACATTTTTCCTGTTCTCCCTCAATCGGGGACTAACGTGGACTTGTTAGATATCACTGTTCTCTTTCATCCCATCCACCCCCTTTCTGCTTTTGGGGGGGACTTTGCCCAAAGAAGCATTTGACCTGAATTCCCTGGATTATCTCGCAGTCCCCAGTAGCATCCTCGCTCCTTCATCTCCTCTTTTTGTCTCCTTCTTCCGTCTGTGTTTCCACCAGTGTGTCATTCTTTCCCACTCAACTCATTGCCCTTTCCCGGGTCGAAAAGCCAAATTCGGTCCATTTCTCACGATCGCGCTGGAAAGATTAGTTAGTTCTTTCCACCCACACAAACAAGGAACGAATGTAAATAGGCCTGTAGTCACATCCACATATCCGTTTGTATAGATTTGACCATCCAGTGTCGTGATTGATGTCGCATATTAGTTTGTTCAACACTTTCCCCGCTGACAAATCGCCTGCCGTTTAAATCTGTACTTGTATTTGTACGTCCCAGATACTTAACTCATTCCACTACGTCAATGTAAGGACATTGACCCCCCTCCTTTCTCCGTCCCGCTGCTCCTCGCCGCTCGCACACAATAACCGGAAAAAGGCTGAACTCCTTTACATAAACATCGGGGACGACAAAGAGGCAAATAGCAACACTCTCCACAACATTGCGCTATTGATGTGTGTAATTATCGCAGTCGGGGAAGACGGAGCCACTACCGTAGGCTGTGTACGGATGTGTATGCAAAACAGAGCGACAATCAAAATACGGGTGTTTTCTAGCAAAATGTGCGTAAAAGGGAATATTACAATCAACTTTACCACTTGCTTCACGAGAGGTGCGCGGCGTACAGACTGTAATTACATGTAGGTTACCCAAAGTCTGTGGAAGTCTGGTCAAACTGAGAGTAGCTTGAGATGTGCATTTGTCACAATAAACATAATTTAAGCCATTCACATTAGTCTCACGGTTCCATCGCTTTAATATTCAAAATCTCAGGCCGTTACATTATCGTTGACGGCTCGAATGTGTTTCAGAAGCAAATTGAGGTTTGAATGAACTGCTGTTTGTGCCTCAGGGAAATGTGATCTCACGGTTTATTCAAATGTTTGTGATGGCAAGAGAATTTAAGGGGCACTTATGGGTGTAAGTGTGTGGACTTGGGATGTTGCATTTTAGTGTCATGACTAATGTGGGCGGGGGGGAACACATTTTACGATTATTTATGATTTTTTTTTTTATGACTTTTTATACCCATGACCAAACAACATTGAAATCAATAATTCACGTTTATTTGTGTTGTCTCTAGTCTCTAATATATTACATATTTATGTCCAGTGACCACCAGCTTTTGGAAATCAAACTTTCTGAAGCCGTCTAAATGTAGCTTTTAGTTTGGGAGTTGATTAAATTGAAATGACTTATTTTTGCTTCTACAGCTCTTACAGTTTATTAAGTCTGTACAGTCACAATTATTGATTTATTCATATCCCTGTGTGGACAAGGCCAGGAATACACCGTAATGTAATGAGATGATCGACATGTCCATCTACATATACAGCTAATATTATGAGTGCATATTGTGGGCACCTGTTATGTATGCTCTTATTATTAATATCTTTGGACATCTATGCCTTAATATTTGTGCCATTGCTTACTCCGATTCCCAGCGCACCGTCTTCACTCCGGTCAATTGGAGAGATTTGCCGTATAATGAGATTTAAAAGGTCTTTTGTCTTTCTCAGGAGAAAATGTATTAAGGGAAAGGTAATTAAAATGTACAATGCAATACAATAGATATCATGTTTCCTCTGAGATGTCATTATACCTCCCTTTCATTACTGTTCAGTTACGGACACGGAAAACTATTTGAAATGACTATAAGCATTATACATTCATTCCAATTCTTGTATGCTGCTCATAATAACATTGTTACATTTGGTTTTGTGCATGTCATCTTAAAATGTCGGGAAACATGTCAGCCTTTTGGTACTTTAAGCCCGAAAAGCGAAAGCTAAATGGAGTGAACATGCAGACGTTTGAATGCATTTGAATGACACAAACGGCGGCCTCGGAACAGAACAGGCCAAGGACGGTATGTTTGTATTGAGAGCTGCAAGGACAGGTCAGTGCTGGCCCCTAATCAGAGAAATGAAGATGTCTGAATCATTGCTTCCGTAAATAGGTCCTCCTTTCATCTTCCTCCCGCGCTTTCTCCCCCAAGCAAGGCAAGCCGAGGAAACAGTGTGACTAAACTCGCCTGTCATTTCGACTGACAGCCACATACACACACAGACAGACACACACACACACACACACACACACACACACACTAGTCCTCATTGAACCCAGCGTTGATGTGATGAATGTTGATTGGGCCACTTTGATCTCTATTTAGTTGTCAAATCAAGCCAACAGGAATAGTCAGACAATTTATTCAGACTTATTTTCCGGGTAGCGTTTCCCCCCCCTCTAGATACTGAGAATGCAACATGAAATATGGGTCAAAGATTACAAATGTATCTGAACCAAGGCTGAGTTATGACAAACTTGGCCAAATGATACAGTACTGTCCTACTTGTTACAGCAAATTCCGGAAAAAAGGTGTGTGGTGGTGATGTTATTCTTTCATAACTCAAAATTGAGATCACTTTTATTATATTCCTCATGTCTGTGAACTTAAGGGTTGCATTTTTATCCAGGAAGTGGTGGTAGTAAGTAAAAAAGCTACACCAAAACCCCTTGTAAAGTACAGCAAAGCTCGATAAATTCAGTATCCGTCTGCAGCTCTAAGCACTATTTACTGAGCCGTGTATCTTGCTTAGCGCCTGTGTAGTGTTAGCAAAATGTTTGTGCGGCGACGAGCCCAGACACGAGCTGCGGGGCCCGGACTAGTTTACATTCCTCAAGCAATGCAAAAGTTACAAGCGTGTTTCTCTCGTCGTCTCATTATTTTTCAATTTCAAATTCCCACTAATGGTGCAGCCGTTGAGCGCAGAGGTAGGAGTAGAAGTAGTTTGAAGCCACGGTGGATTTTTGCCCCGGCTTTATTAGCGGTAACGTTCTATCCGTTTATTTGCCTGTGCCAAAGTGTGCAGCCGATAAGCTCCTGAAGTTGATGTTTGTGAGTGAATTATCAGGCCAACGTACTACAAGCAGCAGTCAGCAGAAATGTGCACACAGCTAAAGGCACTGTACTGTACATAAAGGTGTAATGTTTGCTCTGGGTTTGAGCTTGGGGTGCATTCACTTTTTTACATTTGACATGAATAACACGACTGAATACAAAGTGGATACAGCGGTAAACCCTTTCAGACTTGTTTACCTAACTCACTCGCAATTTTCTTCATAGTGTCTTGGTTTGGTGCTGTCTTTCTACTGGTCAATATGCCGGGTGTGCGAGAGTGAAAAGGCCCCCTTATCTCAGTTCATCGTCCCGTGGTTTATGTATTTAAATTGCCTCCTTAATCTCTGCTCAGCAAACATCATTGGCACATAGGACTACAAACATTGTTGCTCTGATCAGGAAAAAAATAACCTTTTTAAATGAAGCATCAGAAGACCAAATGAACTTAAACTTTCGATACGATGGTCCTCTCATGGACGAAATGAGGTTTTACACCAACAATTTAACAAACCTGCAGTAAATAAAATGCTTTATGCAGTAACATATGTTTAGACAATCTTTAGTCTTATTTAGCAAGATAAGGAAGCTGTTCTTGCTAAATGAGAACTCTTTCATACCGTTACAGTCATATTTCTGTACCTAGTTAAACCGTATGTAGTCATATTCTTGCCTTGGATCGATTCCTTAATGCTAGTGGGGCCTTAGTCTTATGAAAGTGCCACCGCTCTCGCTCCAACTGATCCAGCCTTTAGCATCTAAGCTCCCGTCTCATCAAAAAGCTCTCAAACTCTTCTTTAATCCCCTCTATCCTGCACCCTCGTATCCAACTCCCCTCCGTCGTTCTAGCCCTCGTCTCCTCCGTTTCCTGTTTTACAAGACCGCGTGCTAGATTCCGTATGCTCCCCTTGCCTTGCGGTCGGTTCGCTTGCCTCTGTTCGTGTCCCAAAACTGTAGTGATTTTTCTATTGTAAAAGTATGAAATGTGTAACACCGTTGGACGTAAAAGGGGACGGCGTGGGCACATTTAATCGTGATATGACCCGGCAACAACGTGGAGAGATTCCGGCTCGATCACGGACCCCTCCCCTTTCTGTTATTTAGTTGTAATGATTAAGAAACGGGCAGTTCGTTTTAATTACCTCTTATAGATGATATCAATCTAGAACAGGAATCACGATGAAACTGTACAACCTATTCAGAATGAGATGACCAAAACGTTGCCTGGTGTGAATTGAATCTGCATTTAACGGATTTAAGAACCACATACAACACATGTAACTGTAATCCACTGTGCATTTTAACATCTCTCTTACCAGCTTTACCCTGCATTAACGGTCTGTGGTCATAATGTTGAGCCTGATTGGTGGTTGGCCTTAATCTGAAATCAATTCTTTAGCCACTTCGTGTCAATAGAGATTTTGCTTATTTTTGTTTTTTTTTAAGTGCTTTGTCGCCGTTTGTTCCCTGTTTCATGTGTCTTCAATCCCTGTGTCCTCAGATGAGTACAAGCTGAAGGGAGTGGAGGAGGTCAAGTACATGAGGGGGGAGGAAAACCGGGTGAACGCACGCAACCAGGAAAATCTGGTGAGCCAAACCAACGCACGCACTCGCAAATCAACCGCTCATTAGCCGACCAGCAGACAGCGCTGTCGTCCGCTTGCGCATACACAACTATTGTCTTAATAAAATGGACAATGGGCCCTCCGGCATGTGTGGTATTTTGAGCCGCTGCCTCCTATAATATGACCGGCTCAACAATTACAATTCGACCGCAAAAAAACATATAAAGCATCTGTATTTCACAACTGTTAGCTTTGAAAACATGGAAGTTTGTCCCAATTTACTATAACAAATTGCTAGTTTTATATTTGCTTTTTCAGATTTGACTGTCTGGCTTTAGGTTTATTATTTATTCACAATGTCATTTTTCGTCTGACCTATAACGGTAAATTAGGACTGGTGGTGGAGTGAAACGGGAAGAGCTAAAATTTCAAATAATCCCAGACAAAAACTGGTCCGCCCGACGCTCAAGGCATTTTAACTGTAGCTTCGCGTCATTTAAGGTGTGGTAGGTTTAAGAGCTTTGCCAACGATACGAATTGGAATGAGGCTTTTGTAATTAACAAAGCATGCAAATGAAGTTTTGGTTTTGAACTGGTTTTCACTGAGTCCAGGCTTTGATATGTCTTAACGATGCAGTAAAATAGAAATAAATTGTGCACATATACAGTCTGTGTATTTATCCTTTATTCGACAAACATTTAGCTATTTTTGCTCTGTTATTATATTGCGAAATTGCCCTTGTGGATCAATAAAGTTTGCCAAAGTCTAGGTTGAACCATCTGTATCTTATTTCCAGTTGTTAATAATTTGTTAATAATACAGACGGTAAATGTACAACTTTGATGCTTTTCAGGAGAAGAGCAATGCACAGCACAGAGGCAAACAGCAGAAAGAAGTCAACTCTTCAAACAAGGCCAAGTAAGTCATCTCGACTGCTCAACTTTAGATCTGTTTCTTTTAAATGAAGACAAACACCGTCATTAAATGTTCCTCAACGTCTTTTTATTTGGAATAGGAGGGCCACTTTGTACAATTCACACCGTGCATTTCCTGTTTCCCAGTTTGCGAGCATTTGCAGACAACAGTTTTTTGTTTTTTGGACGCCGTGCTTAAGTGTTTTAAACCATTAGACGGCATCGCGTTGTGTTCATAATGAAGTATGGTGTGCGAAGTGAAGTGCGATTTTACTGTCCGGCTTCTGTCTCGACGCCCTCGGAAGATCTGCGTCTTTAAATATCCTCAGTCTTTTCTTAATTGCAGCCTTGTTAATTAAATAATGATTTGAATTCTATGACAGCAGCACGCCCAGGCTATTGTGTGTTGTTTTTTTGGTTGCGTGGGGGGTTGTAATGGAAAATTCCCATGATGCTCCCTCCGACTTCCTCTTTCTCGTCTCTTGTGTTGCAGTATTCACACGTCAGAGAGCCAGCAGGAGTTCTTCAGGATGTTGGATGAGAAGATTGAGAAGGTGAGGCCAGTGGATACTTTGAGTGCCGGTACTAAATGTTTTTAAGACAAAGTACTGTTCATATATCGTACTATTAGCAAAAGGTTGTGCGCAAAGAAAATAGAACGACTATAAACAGTAGCACATTCATTATATTGCAGCATAAAACGACGTAATCGACTTTTATTATCCGCGATTACCAGTAGTGGTGCAAAGCGGTTTGTTTTACCGTTAGTGCAGTAGCTTTACTCCTACTATTACTACTGAAGCAGGAATTGTTATAGTTTGATTATAGTAGCTCAAATACAAATGCACTTTACTTGGATAGCACGCTTTATAAACGGAACTGCTGCACAGACACAAAATATACTGTGTATGAAAGACAAAACAAAAGGTATAATATGTGCTCAATTTGATGTTTTAGTCCTACAATAATAAACCGAGTAAAGTCAAATCAAGAAACCATAAAAAGCAAGTAAAATGGATAAAAAGGACCACACAACTCATTGATAATGAACGCACTCAACGCAGTGTTAAAAGTGAATAAAAGTGGTTCTTGAAGTGACTAGAGGCAGATTGATATTTAATTTAGTTGGCTATTTCTGACAGTGATATCATCAAATGCTGATTATCAGGTAATAGAAGTGAAATGTAAAGAGTCCAAGTCTTCAAACAAGCTCCAATGACACTGGCCAGAACAGAAACTTTGTACGTGACAAAGTACTTTAGTAAAAGTAACAACTGCATGCACAAGCTCATAAATCTGCTTACACTTTCGGGGGCTCTTAGAATCACAAAACGTATACAAGACCAACAATGTTAAATCACTAAATCTGATGTTTTTAAGGTTTAGCCATGTTTTCGTTTGGCCTCCAGGAAATTAATCTACGCCAATGTTTTGTCCCTAAACAAAACATGCGTGTGCTTGTGTGTACACGCTCTAAGGGAGAGGGGCTGGATGTAGCCTCAGCTTAGAGAAACAGCCTAAACATTTAAATGGATAAACATGAACACGAGGTTATGAGTCCACTTACAGCCTGAGTGTGTGCGTGTGACAGTGACCATCAGGCGAACGCACTGACACTGACGAATGTGAGGAGCAGTGAAGGCTGCTTTTGAACCGATGGACAAACTCAAGCTATTTCAAAGTGTTTGGTTCAATTCAAATGAGTTGTGTGTTCTTTAGTAGAAATGTTGTGGTTAAGATGTATAATTTATTTCAATATGAGCTTGTTGTGGCGGCTCCTCGTACCTAATTTCATATGGACCTATGAAAAATTATTAAAATGCTGACGTATTGTTCAGTAAATAATCGATAGAGCAATATTTTTGGAGCACAATATGTATCCTTTATCCCTTTTCTTAGTAGCTGTGGGGAACGTTTTGCACTTTTTACGATAATAAATAGAACAGCAGTAGAACATCTGAGCCGTCGGGTTGAATAAGTAACTTCTATGACTTATTATAGATACTAACGTCATTGTGCTACGTTTGTGCAGCTCATGTTTTATTTACAAAATGGTTACTTTAGAAAGGTTCATTGTGACATTTCCTTCAGCGATACAGCGCTCGAGCAAACAACTTTCCATGAAAATAACAACTTGTAAAAAGAACATTGTAGTCTGTGTTTTGAAGCCTCATTTAGGAAGAGCGGTGTGCACATGTCTATATATGTCCAGACTATAGGAGGGGGGGTCCTCATTTGACTGAATAAACAAAACAACGTGAATCTTCCCACCTGCGAGCGCTCGACCTCCCTCACACAGATGCTGCACAGCGCTCATCTGGCTCCACAGCCCATTACTGCGCGCATATAACATGTACAGTTTTCACATCTCATTTTGTACATTTCTTTTCCTACAGGGGAGAGACTACTGTTCGGAAGCAGAGGAAGACGGGACATAGCACAACGGCCCCCCAAAAGCCTACACCCGCCGCGTGAATGTGTGCCACCCGGAGAGCGTCCGAACCAACGCGGCGAGACCCTGGAGCGCGCGTGTGCATTTTCTGAACATATGACAGAGATAGTATTTTAAAAACGCAAGTGTAATGGACGGGATTAGATGAGAGAAGCCCTCCTCACCCCGGGAGCTTAAACATGGCGGCGTGTCGAAAGGGCAAAGACGAGATGATTCGACAAGGACCCGGTGACGGGGAGTATCTGCCGCCGTGACGTCTGACAGAATCATTTCCCCCGTTTCCTTTTGTGGCCGTCCGTCTCGCTGTATCCAATAGCGATGACTCCACGCGGATACCCAAGTGTGGAGCGCAAACGTGATCACGGCAGGATTCAAGAGCTGAATGAATGGACAATGCCTGGGTGAGGGGAAAGGGGACAGAGAAGAATATATTTGGGATATTTTAATAACAGTCTATGGAATTGTAAGGTGGTCATTTTTTCCTGCCTTTTTTGAAGTCACAGATCTGCATTTTAAATTGTTTTTTTTTTTTTATTCTGTTCCACGTCCAATCAGCTGTGTCGTTTTGTTTTCTGGCTTTCGTCATCGTGTGTCCTCATCGATGTTGCACCAAGCTACGTGTTTTGGCATCCGTGTCTCAGCCCGTGGTGTCCTTCCTTATATTTGGCTTAGCTCTGTTTCAATATAGAGTCATACTTTTATACATATGGTGAAATGATGATAGTTTTGCATGTACATATTCACTGTCCACGCACTTTCACTTTGCCGCCTTCTCTTGATTTCACCAGCAGACTGTCATGTGCAATTTGGTTTGATTGGTCACGCACAGTCACACACTGGACTCTGGGCTGAGCTTCAAAAAAAAAAAAAAAAAAAAAAGGACACACAGGTTGCCATAAAGACACAGATCACGTTTTATTCCATTTTTATGTTTTGTTTTATTATTTTGAATACATTGTTTTTGTATTAAAATATGAAGAAGAAAAAAACCGTAGAGGCGTGCGGAGTAATTTCAGGCCGTCACGCTGTCCGTGACGTCAGGTCCATTATCCTGTGGTCACCAGAGAGAACACGAGGGCGCCTCCTGCTGGCGAGTCAGGAGCATTGCGGTTTCTCATAGTTTCAATAGAGAGGAAAATGTAGGGATTTCTGTTGCTATTTTAATGATATAATCCAGAGCCAGGGAAGCACACTCACAACAGTTTCAAAACGTGTCTTCTATTTTCTATATATTCTACTTCCCGATTAAAGTGAATCATTATTTTCTCTTACATATTTTTTAAATCACCTTTTCGACAATAAACATTTTAACGATCCAGAAACTTTACATAACCTAAATCGGCTATTCCCAACTTGCTGCTGCTTATCAGGCGAAAATTGAAAATGTTTTGAAATCATATTTTGTCTTTTGGATTTGATATTAAAACACAAATAATGCCAGTGGCCAGTGGGCCTTACAGAAGTACTATTAAACTAATGAGGCAACACTGATTTCTCAATTTTATTTTTGTTTGTTGGAAGAAGAGAAATTATTGAATTTCCATTATTAATAAAAACACATTTAAAAAGTTTAAAATGGAAACATTTAAAATTTCCCAAACCATTTGAGAAGAAAGATGTTCAAACGAAATGGGGAGAAGCACATTTTTGTTGTGTGGATCATCGCTGAGTAAGATTACCTTACAAGACATGACTCTAGACTTATTAGTGTGTCAGGCCATAAAGCGATTCAAAGCTCATGGACAAATGAAAGATGAATCCTGTTTCTAGTCTAATGTATTCCTCATATGGATGTTGCCTCTTTCTGACACGCTTTACCTCTTCTGACTCTGACAGCAGAGGGAACATAAGGTTACAATCAGCCTCCAGTGCACACATAAGCACTGGAATGGTCCCACAGGGCCAGAGCTCACAGCAAACCTCACCTACTCTGAGAAATAAAACCTGCTTAAGGCCAAGACAAAAAAGAGAGTGAGTGAAAGACTCAGACAGGAATATGCCTTGACGTAATGACCAATAAAGACCCTACTCTTCCCTCGCTGCTTGTGGATTTGAAATAGAGGCTAAATTGTTGAAGTTCTTATAAAAGTACAGCATGTTCTTGGCGCTAAAAATGGCAAACCTTGTATAAATTTGTCCCAAACATAACACAATTTGAGTTCTGTTGATGAATAGTTTTGATGTCTAAATGTTTTTATAAGAGACAGATTTGAGAAAGTGACTCCCTCATACTTAAATTTAGACAAACTTAATTGATCCATGAGGATCCCTTTTCAAAAATAGACTTTAAGTCTCAAGAGGCCAGCCTGTATAAATAAAGGATTAATAATAATAATAATAATAATAATAAGGATAAGGATAAGGATATTTATTTAGCATTTTCAAACTCTTAATTTCAAGCAAACGTTTTTAGAGTAATGGAAGACATAAATAACACAATTTATTTTATACACAGTTAAACCAATGGTAATATCATTAATATTACATTATGTTTACTATTACCAGTGATAAAGCAACTCCAAATACTCCAAATACTCCAAAGAGGATAGAAACAAAACCCAGAACAGAGTTTGGTTTGCTGATGCTGCTTTTTACAGTGTCCCAACTTTAAGATGACATTAGCCACTGTTGTCATTACCTACTTCAGGCAGATTCAGTTTGAAAGACTTGGAGGGAATGCATTTTAGTCGAGGGCTAAAAACTGATTGACATAATTGACTGTTTGAATATTTGCAGTTCTGAAAGCACCACTGCACTCACCTTTCTCATGCATAAATTGACATTAGCCCATATTTCATCTGTCAATCAATAATTAGCTGTGATTTTAATCTATCGGGCAAGAAACATCTGATTCTATGCATAACATTTACATGCAAAATGAGTGCATATGTTTCCTGTCTGAACCCTGTGTATGATTACACACATCACAAAATGCACAATGAGTGAGCGTGCCCACACCAGCCATGAGTCAACAGTGAGAGGCAGAGCTCTGAGCCAGGCTCTTAATATCTTCCTGGGTGTAATCTACTTCCGGCAGCTCCAAGCACAATCATTTAGAAACTCGACAGATCCAGACTCTTAAAATGTCTTTCCTTCTGCCTCAAACACATTGGTTATTGATCTACAATTCAATTTATTGCTTTCTCTTTCTATGCTTTTCTCTTTCTGGCTTCTATACTAGTCTATGGGGGGAAGGGGATTTCAAAGGTGCATTAGATGTATTTGCATTCATGATATAAACCCACAGAACTGACCTTATATGGCCCAGTCCATGAAGCTAATTGTTTAGTAATCTATACTTCATATATTATACATGGAGCTGTCTGGATGACTACATTTATCAATTTCATTGTTTTATGCTTGGCTTTTCTTTCCAAATGCACTGATGAGGTATAACATTGTAACCTCATGACTGCTATTTGTTGTATGTTGTATTAATTAAACCCAAACATTACACTGCACATTTTGACACTTTTGTATTGGGCAAAATGTGACATTTTCAACAGTTTCTGCTGGAGATTGTCTGACAAAAATGTATCTCTTAATTTTTTGGGGGTATCACAGTTAAGCCAAATCTAATAATATTTTTGTCCATGTTAAGGTTCAAGTATGTCACACAAATAGGAATAGCTTAGAATTATACCTTTTTTAAAGTTTAATTTATTCTTCTTACCACATATTTAGCAGTTTTTTCACATTTTTCTTATTATAGACAATATCCTTGATAATTGTGTTTTGCATAACATACATTGTGTAGACTATATATTATACTCGTGTGTGCATCACCTTTGCTTGGACACCATTAATGAATAATGATAACGTTGTTTCTTCTGCTTAGAATATTCCTCCTCCACTTGAGTGCAACACGTGCTCCATCTGTCCCTGTTATTAGATAAGACTATTAGTGCTGCTATCATAAAGCAATTGCAGGAGTAAGTGCTTCTCTGCAGTCAACATCTTGGTCCCTACAGAGCCCACAATTTGACTAAAATACCTTTTCAAGAAGAGCCGATGGCGCCCCCTGCTGGTGAACCTCGATACGGGACCAAACGCACAGCTTTCCTCTCAGGTTTTCTCTGAGCCTGATCAAGTGCAGTCTATTAGGGCTGTCCATCACTGTCACATCCACACGACAGAGCAATAAAGCTCCAAACCACACACGTACTCAAGCACTTCATCAGCTGAGAGAGCAAGTACTGGAGAGGGCCCCCAGATCCCCATCTTCAACCAAGTTGTGAGTGCCTAGTAACACACAAATATAGTTAGTATATGTTTAAAAGATGGCAGTTATTGCAGATGCATTTTCAAGTCATCTATGTTATTTACCATTGAATTTAACATGATTTTCTGCAATTTCAGATTTTTTTTGCTACCACCAACAATTTAACAAATGAAAAAGTAGTGCCGCCTGCAACATGTATTTTGCCCAAACAAATGAGACCACTCTGTCCTTTGCCGGTCCAGGGTTCAGTCACAAAAAGGAAAGAATGGCTCTGTGTCAAGTACCAAACCACAATTACAAAGCAGATGTTTAGGTCTGACTGAAGACTGAGCACACTGCATTTATACAAAATGGAAATGTAGCATGGATTCCGTGTTAAAGCTTGAGTGTCGGCCAGTAGGGTGAGGCTGCTAAAGCTGTCCATAATGTTTCTATTTATTTAGAGAAATCACTGGGCAAAAGGATTAAAGGCAATGAATAAAAATAGCTAAAGACTAGGAATGAAACTTTCTTCAGGTTCAGGGTGAATTATTTTTCAATGAATTACACAAAACTGCAGAAGATTCACAAAAGCTAAACAAGTGTTTACATTAGAAAACTTCAATTTCGTCCTTGAACCACAATAACAGAAAATATAGTTTTTATTCATAGAAACTTCATGCTCTTTGAAGGCACAAGAGCCATCCGTGGACCACACGACCTGACCCTTGACCCCATCAGGGCACAAACAGAGGGGTACAGGTCAACACAAGCCTCTTCCACATAAACTCTTCACTGAGGAATGAGTTAGGGCACGTTTACTGCAGATGTCTCGTTGGGGGATGCACTAGGGGGAGCCAAATGGACATAACTAATACAAAACATAAGGATATTTCTCTTTTCAGATCAGTTGAAATCCAGAGTGTGATGACTAAATGCGCCAGTGACAGTGAAGGAGGAAAAAATGAGAAGTGGCACCAATCCTCACCTAAACAAACAGGCCTCAGTCAGGACGCAGGAGTGAGTCTAAGTCTCTGCTGCTGCACTGCTATAATTAACCCAGGTGACTGAAGGTTACTGTAATCATAACTCAGAGTACAATATAATATCATAATAGCACGCCACGGTTTCTATAGCAGTTGCAACACGTCAATTTGCAGAGTATTCTATAGACATGACCGTACAGGGTGGTTCAGTGGGACACGGTGCACCATTTAGAGCTTTGTCTGGGCATTTTATTTGCACAACAGACATGATTTATAGAAAACTACAGGCCTGAAGTTCTAAAGCTTTCACACATATTGTTGGATGTGTGCCTTTTAACTGTTCACTATGAAAGTTTTCTGGTGTAGGGTCTTTTGTACCTTGTAGGCTGCTTGTTTCCTGAAATGCTCCACAGTAGGACATTCACTTAAACATCTCCCTGGATACAAGCAAGTGATGCCACCAGGCCAAGTTACAGGTCAGATCTGTGGAGAGGCGAGAAGTAAGAATTAATGACTTTTTTTTACTAGAATAAATGCAAGCTAGGAAACAATAATGCCATACTGTGGAACATTCCAGGAAAAGCAATACCACCTCCATGAAGACAAGGCAAACCAGCAGAAAAGATACTTAGTGCAACTTTAAAGTAGTTTTAATTGTCCTTTAGGCTAATAGCAGCCTCCTCCTCACTAAACACAACACCAGAAAGTATAAAAACACTGTCTTCTCTAAACCACCATTATCCATAATGAGCCTGATTGTTAATCAAAGTATGTGACGTTTCAACAGCACAAACTATGAAATAGGTCCATTAGCATAATATCACACCTACTGCTTATTTTAAAAACACTTTACAGAGAAAATAGCACAGTGTGATTTAGACTGTTCAACCAAACACAGCAACCACCGCAAAACCATCTCACGTTTAACTGCTAATTGTTTTAAACTTTGCAGCATCAGCTCCACCTTTCCCAGCAGCCCTCAGTCCCTCTGCAGGGTGGAGGGCCCATGTGAGAGTAGGAGGGCCCCTGCTCCGGCCCCTGCTCCGTCCCCTGCACACCTCCTCCTCCCCCCGCCTCTCGCGCGCGCCTGCACTGCTGGCTCCTCTTGTCTCTCGGTCGCGGGACTCCGGGTCCGGGCTGTGGACGCAGTGAAGATGCGGGCTGTGGACGGCTCCGTGGGACTGGGGCTCGTGCCTCTCGTGCTGTTTCTCCTCTGGGCTCGTGTGGCGCACGCGGAGCTGGTCACGCAGGTCCAGGAGCCGGCGTGGACCGAGTCGTCTCTGCAAAAGCCAAAGGTTATGATCGCCATCGTGGCCAGGAACGCGGAGCACAGTCTGCCGCACCACCTGGGCTGCGTGGAGCGGCTGGACTATCCCAAGGACCGCATCGCCATCTGGTGAGACGCGCCGCGGGGAACTTTACTAATAATGGCACGTAACACTGTCTAAAGCAGGGTTAAAGTCACACATTTCTGCAAGTGCCATTATTGGCAAGCAACATTGTGTTCTAACTTCACAATATCATACCTGTTGATATGGACTGTGGAGTAACTAATAGGTTATCAGGTTATTTATTTATTATATACTTATAGTCTATTACTTCACACATGTATTGTCCTTCACTGTCCTTAAGTGTTTTAATGGTGATCAAATGAGTCTTATCAGTGAAGTTGTCCAATGTGAACTCATGTCAAGCTTTATCATCCATTTGAACTTTTTGTAGAGTCAGAAGATCATTAAGAAGTTTAGAGCATCAATTCCGTGTTGACTGAATGGGATCTTGTGGCTCCTGCTATGTTTTGATTGCAACTTCAAAAATTGGATTTTATTATTTGTCTTTGTACTTGAAGTCACTACAGACATTATAATTATAAATATAAATGTTAGCTGATCTTTAGAAAATCCATTCCTGTACCATCACAGAACACGTTTATAAAAACATCTCTGTCATGATATTTTCATGATCAAACTACTTGTTTCATGTAAAAACGCAGTGAGGCGGCTCTGCAGAGCAGCCGTGCACAGCAAATTATAAAATGCTGACTCAACTAAAGTGACCTTTATGGAAACTTCATACAACAGTCCTCTCTGTGTGCAACGCCTGCCTTGATTCCAGTTCAGGATTAAACTATAAACTGTAATATATCTGACAACACCTGGATTCTAACCTGTCCTCATTATTTCTGAGTACAATGCAGTTTAGAATCTGTATGTGTTGTGATGTGGTCAACAGTGAAGCGTGCACTAATGAAAAGCAGCGTGTGTCCGCTTATATTCTAATAACACATGATCAGGGACCTGTTGCTGTGTCTTTACGATGTGCTTTGCTAAATTGCATGTTTTGGGGGCACATGAAAGAGCTTCTGTGCACATATACAGTAGAGGGCTAGTTTTTGGACACAGCTTGCTCAGGTCTGATTCAGCACAAAGAGGAGGAAACGGGGCTTGTAAAAACAGCAGGTAAAAAGATGCAGGTAGTGCTGTGTTTGCAGTTCATAATTGTGTGGAGTTGTGAGGAGGCGGAGTCATGTGAGATGAAAGAAACACTGGTGTTATCTGACGCAAGCATGGAATTCTGGGTAGTCAAATCAGGAGTGCTCATCTTTAGGCTGTGGCAATGACATGCGATGCACATTTTGACTATGATTTCTCTTTGAACGTTTAACTCGGGATCACCACAACAAACCGTCTAATTCACCAATTATTAACAACATTTGCTTTTTTTTTTTGGTACTTATGAATAAGAATAGTTTATTATTGATCACGTATGAGACAAATCTGATTTCAGATGTAAATTAGCTTTGTAGCTTTAGTCCAGCATGTTTACATGTGTTCAACCCAGATGTTCAGGGATGTCCTGATTGACTGAATACAATGGAGAAAAACTGCTTAGTAATAGAAATGGGACAATTTAATTGACAGTTCAAAACTGTCTTCATAGTGATATTTTACCATGACAAGCGGTGTTTTTGCTTTGGTATTTATGTGCAAACAGACATTTTCTGAACACTCCTGCCCTAACTGCAAGACAATAAAGGAGTCCCTCTACATGCGTGAATCAATCAAAATACAATTCAGAGTTAGAATGATGATGGAACATCGTTCAGTTCACAAAAGTCGATTTTGCCGACTTTCAAGCTGGCATGAAAACACTGCATGTCAAAACTGGGTTTGATTGAAGTGATTTGTGGAATAATTTTGTACCTGATTTTCTGTTTGATTATGAATTGGCCTTTGCGTACTTTGTACATGCTAAGTTTGTACTTTGTAGTTCGAGATGTTACGGCAGATGAAGGTGACACTGATTTAATCTGACAGCACCATTGATTTCTGGGAAGTCATGCGTAAAAGAATGTCTGCCCTTGGACATACAGCAGAAGATAAGGAAAAAATATATCCGAGGTATTTGCTGCAGAATCTCTGCACTCCTTTATCTGCCATCGACATCCTTTGCTCTTGCTTCCCACCCTTCCCTGTTGCTTTTGTTTGGTTTTGCCTGTTTCTAATTGCCTGACCCTCTCAAGCCAAACCACACTCAAATGTAGGGGACAAACACAGAATTTAATCCAGACTTGGGTCCGTTTGGAGCTGCTGGAATGTACCACCACTACTCTGTCAATGACTGAACTAACTGAGGGAAAACATCATTAATTAGGGACAATACAAGACATAGTAAGGACAGTGCATATTAATTAATAATAACACTTCAGAATCAGTTATTACACCTGGACCTGGTTCCTCTTGAGCCACTGTTTGATTTAAATATGTCCATGGATGATGTTTGAAAAGTACACACTGGTCCCTGATTGAACACTGCTGTTATTTCAGTTTTTTGTATTGGAAAATCAGTTGAAATGTATTCTAACCAGACAAATTGTTGGCTGATGTGTCCAGAACTCTTTTTTATATATGATTGAAAACTGTCAGCATTAGTTCCCAGTGACGCTGTACGACTCGCCATTTTTCATATTTGACTAGTGGTGTCCAAATTATGGCTATTAGTTGTGCTTTTTACTGGAATTAAAAAAAGAAATCCCCATTATAAGTTTAATGACAAACATTTAGGTGTAAAACATTCCTAAAATGAAGGTTCCCAGGAGAATTATGATGCTAAAGTGCAATCAAACCTTTGCTAAACGCACCTTACAGAAGTATTCACTGTATTGTTCACCAGTTTGTGGCTCTTTGTATATGTTACACCCCTGCATTACACTGTTTGTGAATTATTTCTCAACATAAAATAAAAATATAATAATAATACTTGCACTCTTCATGTCAAATGTTTTTAAAAGCCTTTATTTTGTCTGGGAAAAGTCATAAAAAAAAGCAAAAACTGTGATATAAAAATGTAACAGTGAGTACATTAACAGACTTATATCACAACCCCTCCCTACACTTTCATTCATATTTGGATGTGTTCTTATCTCGCATACTTTCAGATACATAATTTAGTTGAAGAGTTTTAAGCTCATACATTTGATTAAAGAAGGCGTGTTTGATCTTGTTGATTATAATAAATGCATTACTTCTGGTGCAGGAACCAAATCTTGTTAAACATGTTGTTAAAAAAGGTACTTCCACCTGTGGTTTCTATAAAGCGCTATACATTAAAGAGGTGTAATTATTCCCAATCAACGTGGGAAAAGGCATCACATGAAGCTCAAATCAAAGTGGAAGTAACTAAAATGGCCTTTGTAACTTTACACGAGCCATCCTGTCCCTTGCTCTCTTTGAGTTGTGTAAAAGTTCCCGTGCTCAGAGTAGGGGGGGGCATCTGACAGCGGAGTGAGAGAGCGCTGTAAAAAATGAAAGAATGCAGGGATTTAAAAAGAGGGGCTTGGTGCGGAGCGGGAAGGTGTGGAAATTACCAGAGGGCAGGGGCCGGGGCAGGCTGGTTAATCCCCTTTCCCACAGTGCACTGACCACATGGACGCACATCACTAAACTGTCTGCGACATCACTTTTGCCATTTATGTATTTTTCTTTGTATAGTTATTTACATGTATTGGTGGTCAGTGTGTCAAACTGAATCCCTCATCCGCTTAATCCCATTTTAAAGGTGCACTATGTAGCTTTTTCTGACGATGCTTGTCACCATGGAGATGTTGCCTGGAATGTTATATCTATCTTTTTCAGTTAAGGGCGTTTTATTGCTAAATTTGTGGCGTCACCTTTTTTCTTCTGAAGCTTTTCTGTGGAACAATCCAGTAACACATTACATTTATTAAGGTTAGGAACTTGTTTTAAGTAAATTTTTCTTTAATGTTGTCGCTGCAGTTTGATCGAGTATCAAAATAGGAACGACCAACTTTCAGATCACAAGTAAAGCGACTTATTTAATACTTGTGGTTCTGGGGCCCTGCAATAGAGGAATGTATAGGAACATAAGGAACATACTGTACATAGTGGAAAAGAATACACTTAACATCCATAGGGCTCTGCATGACTGAACTCGATTGCTCCGTTAACTTCATCTCTCGGCAGCTTTGATCCGGTCTACAGCAGAGTTTAGCAACGCTCGTCATAATCAGACGAGCACATGTCCCGGGGCCGCCATTGTTTTGCTTCACGCTGTTTATTGCCCTCCGGCTGGTCTCACGTGGCACACTGCAGGTGCTGTTATACTTGTCCAGAACATTTACCGATTGATTTATGTCAAGGCATTTCTCTGTGCTGACTTCACTTGCCTTTTGACTTTAAATCGTTTCTTCTCCCGACCACTATTTAGCGGGAAGGATTTAGTAAATGCAATGTTTTAAATTTATTTACTCAAACCACAATATTATATAGCTGCTCTATTGCTCTTTCCACAAAATGGCATGTGAAAAATTACCATAAATCTATGGTGTAGTATGACTTTCTATGAATCACCGGCGGCGAAAAATGTAATTGATATAGAAACACCACTCTAGTTACCGGCTATATAAATGTTGCTACAAGGAAATTCATATCAGGGCGCCAAGACCACCACAGCACATATCATTTTCATCTGTTAATGACTTAATGACAAATCCCAGCTGTTTTCACACTTATGTTTGACGTGTGAATTGATCCGCCCATTTGAAAGACCACGGCAAATCGTTGTTGATGGTGTGATATATATGGTGTTTTGCAGCAGCACGTCTTTTCCTGCTTTGAGCTGAATTCCCGTCATTTTCAACAGAAATGCTTCCATGATGTCATTCTTACAGCCTGTGTCATGGCCTGTGATCTTACTATATCTTCACTGAACACAAGTTTAAAAAAGGAACTGGTTTCCCTGTGCCTTAACCTGCACATAGAAGAGACAGCTTCTCTCTTTCTCCCTTCTTATACATGTGTGTATTATTTTAATCTGTGAAGCACCAGTTGATCTCCCTGAAAGGTGCTCTAAAAATAAAAGTTACTTACTTAGTATATGGACAGGCCATGGCTCGTGTTCAGCTCAGAACCTTCAGGATTCTGCTGCAGAGGCTGCACTTGCACTGAGTCATGATTGGTGCAGGAGCTGGGCTTTAGATAGTGATGATTCACATCAGAGAGAGGGTAAAGCACAGGTATCACAGCATTGACACTGGAAACACAAATGAGACACTCATGTGAGGCTCATTCTGCTTTCTGATTAGATAATGGTCTCACCAAAAACATCAACTGATAACACTTGTCCCTCATGTTCACTGTTTTTGTAATTACCGTACAAATAGCTCATGTTTATGTATTTTCTTTCTTTTCTTTTTTCTTATTGAATTGTGTGGTTGGCCCTATCAAAATTGGTATTGTGTAACGAGCCTTTTCCATAGTATCAAAATCAAGTTTGAAATGTTGTATTGTGACACTATTGATCATGTGGTAAAGCACTGACCCTATCTGACAATGGCAAAGACTTAAAATAAGACCAGACATGCCTTACAACAAAAGATAATTTGTTGTAAGGCATTTATTAGTCAATTATCAAAAGACCAGAAAAGTACATTTTGTCATGAATAAATTGTGAGTAAACCCAGGTGCAATTCCTCGGGCCTAGTCTGTCATAGCAGTAAAACTGTTTTTGTTTAACAATCTAGCACCATATAAAGGAAATTAATATAAGAAGACATTCCTTCCCTATTTGTACATCTTCACTTGTCACAAATAAGCACAGGTTGTGGCTCCGTTCGCTCTTTCTTGTGCACATGGACGTGATACAGCAGCAGAGGTAAATCACGTCCTCTGGCTCTCTTAATCTTTTCCATTTCTTGTTCCTGGGCTTGAGTACCACATGATGCCAGGAGAGAGCCAGATCTGCCGTGTGCGCTGCAGCTTCAACCTGGCAGCTCAGAAAGTCTCTGTCACATGCGATCATTTCGACAGTGATCAATCAGGCCTATATTGAAACGTCAGGATCAGAAAACATAGGAACTTGCTTTTGTGATTCGGTGCAACATAAAATAATGAACAATAACTAGAAAATCTGCAATGGCTGAAGCCATTGCTAGAGTGTCTGCGTCTCTCCCTCTCCCCCCATCTCCCCCCCTCTCTCTCCCTCTCTCCCGCTCACAAAATTCTAAAGAATAAAGCCTAAAGAATAAAGCCTAAAGAATAAAGCCTAAAGAATAAAGCCTAAAGAATTCCACAGACACTCAATGCCCAAATTCATTTAAAATGGGGAAAAAGTACTAATACTTTTGAAGATTCTGCAAAACGTACAAGTTGTTCAAATGTCAAAAGTAATAGCACACGTACTACTGTGAAAGTGATCGTAATGAGGTATAACTTGTTGAAATCGGTTAAAGCGTTAAGGAGTTGAAACTGGCTAAATGAAAATCATGGAAAATACAATAATAAAAACACTCACAATACAAGAACATGAAACAACATAGATGAAATAAAAAAGGTCATGCTTTAAAGAAAGACAATTGAAATCTACTATAGGATCAAAATAAAAATAGGTGTTTACTATGTACGGTACACAAAATTTGCAGTTTAATTTACAGTTAATGTAAACAATGTTTTCCAGATAATTTAAACCAGGATTATATACAGCAGAGACAGCACTAATCTGTACATATTTTTGAATACGCTTGTTCCAAAATTCTTTTGATTTTATGCCAATCTAACATTTAATAGAAGTTTTTAGATTTGCTGCAAAGTCTTCTGTGCACATCTTTGTTGTTCATGCTTCACATAGTAACGTTAGGGCTGTACAACTCATGCATTTTTTATTGATTTGAGATTCAATCTGTTCAATAAT